>NW_027505293.1:0-194476 GCF_021521415.1 Bidens hawaiensis | reverse complement strand
AAACCCCACAATTACCAAACTCAAGTAATACCCAGTTACACAAGATATTCGAGAACCCACTCTTTCCTAAAAAGGCACCTGAACCATTCACCTTTAAAGCCTAAGCCTCAACATACACACGCAAGCCTCATTTTCCTTACAATTTGTTTTTTAAGTAATGTGTTTATAATGGCTCCTTGTACTCAAAGCTTCATCTTTTTTTATAACCGTTATTTTTGAAATATGATTTGCGCTTGATCACAATACTCTTTTCCTTTATAAATCCTTCTTATTTAAAAGTAATATTGTCATAACAACAAGACACACTTGAAGTTTAATAGCATGTCTTGCTTTCACGAATTTTCTATAACTATTTACGTGCTTCGCCATATTACATTACCGCAATGCTTATTACACTTATGATTCATTTTGTTACTTAAAGTAATAATACCATAATGACTTATATACACAAAGTTTCAACTCGAATGTTGTTTCAAGATTTACTCGATAACAGTTTACAAATTTTCACTATTTCACGTTACCTTAAAGTTCATTGTTCTTTTTAAAAATTATATTTTTGGGGATGTTTTCACAACAACCTTATATGCTTGATATTTCGGTATGAATTTTGTTTATCCTGGATCAGTCAATTACAAGTTATGCGTTTCATTACCTCACATTTTCATATGTCTTATGTCTCTTACATTTTATTTTAAATAGAAGCGATATTATCATCACAGTTTTATATACTCAAGAAATTTCGTGTAAGGATTTAACCATCGAGAATTACTTGATTACGATTTATGAATTTCTCTAATTATGCGTTACCACGATGCTCAGTTATTATATTTCGTTTGTGGGATGAATATAACCAATTTACACGACGTTTTGTTTTAAACTTTATTTTTCGATGATTTACGACATGCGATTTATATAATTCATCATTACCCCAAGTCTCATTTCTTATGATGTTCTTCACATTTTAACAAGATATTTATATAACAACATTATGTACTCGAGATTTCATTTTTGTGTTTTGATTATTCATGACCGGATCTAGATTATTCGATAACAATTGGTGTGTTTATTATGCACTACTTCAAACTTCAGTTACACTACAATTTCGTTTTATTTGAAACGATAATTCTATTACTCTTATATTTTTCATTTTAACCGATATTTTATGCATTTCGTTGCATGATTTTATTTACGCAATTAACGGCCTACGCATGGCTGTCCTCAAACTTTGGCGCTATTGGAAACTGTTTCTATAATCATGATTATATGAAATGTTTCACAATAGAAGCCGTATGCGCATTTTATCAAATTTCTTCGATGTTTTGTTTAGTTAAACAACTAATATTTCATTTTTGATATATGGTTACGCTACCCCATAAAACCCACCCCATCCTTATGATAATTAATCGTTTTTCACGCAATCTTATCCTCAAACTCTTATATCCTCAAGTTTGTTTCACTCATGAAACTCATCGTACGATGTTATTGTTATTGGTATCATTGTTTATCCCAATCTCATGTATTCACTTATCGGATTCCTCGTTTCACTTATCGGATTTCTCGATTTCACCTATTGGATTTCTCATTTTCACTTATCGAAGTTCTCATTATCATGTTTCACTTACTAATTTTATAATAATTTAGTGTCTTGACTTACAACCATTGATATTTTTTTTATTTTGATGACTTTCGGCTTCAAATCTCGTTTCATATTGTTTACCCTATAACTTTAGCTATTCAACCATCTATACTTATTTAACCAAATTGTTATTTTAACCGGGGTCATATCATGTGTTATTAAATTTTTAGTTGTTTCAATTATTTACCTCTTTTTTTTCCTACTTCCTACTTATTTAAAAGCCAACCTCAAAAATTTTCAACCGCTAGTATTGGTTTGTCAGTATTGGTAAAAATTCAACAGATTTTATTTACGTTTCTAATATTTAAAGATTTCAAAATAAATATGTCTTTAAACCACACAATAGAACGAACCATGTGGACCATACGACAGTATAAATAATTATGGGTGCACACTTAATTATCGAAATCCTCGTATGGGAGCCATAGTAAGTACGGTTGTGTGCGATAACTCGGACTCGAGAATGATAGTAGAAAAACGATATAAATGCAAGATGACAAAGGCATGGTAGATACACCGCTGATACATCTTATATATAAGTGTCTTTATTATGTTTCTCATTTGTGGCATTTTACGAGTCATGCAAAGATTTAACGTTATTTTTTCTTAATTAAAAATTATTCTTCCTACTATTCTAAAAACAAAATCCGTTATTAATTGTCTCTTTTCTTTAGTTTATTTTAATTTCAGGACGAAATTTTCTAAAGTAGAGAAGATTGTTACATTTGTCATTTTTGGTTTAAATCGTATTTGTTCTTGTACGGAAAACCCGACCCATTTATCTTTCGGATTCTTTGATATAAATAAAAATAGTAGTTTTTATGTTACAAATTTGTTCCACACTTGTTGGATCACGAAACGTCCTTTTCGGTACCTTAAAAGACCCTTTTATGGCTAAAAACGACTTAAAACGAACTTCAGGGACTAAACTCTCCAAATAGTCAAAGTTGAAGACCAAACCCCACCCCTAGGTGGCGCCGTGGCATGCGGCCACCAAGGATCAGGGTGGTCGCGCAACGCCTAGATAAGTCTGCAGATCACCAGCTTGTTTTTTGTTTTTTTTTGTGCATTGTTTGACCATTTTTTTAACCAATCAAATGCATGTATACCTCCTATGAGTAACTCATACTTTTTCCACTATAAAAACAAGTCCCATACACCCATTTTGGTTTGCTCCTTCTTCTCCAAACTCTCTCAATCTAAGATCTAAGTATCCATTCTCCAAACTCTTGATAGTTTGACTTCTCAAGGTCAAACTCATGCTAATCTTTGTTTCTAACTAATTTTTGTTAATCAAAGCTTGTATTATATCTTGTTTAAAACATACTTCCCTTGTTTCCTTGGTTTTCCCTTCTCCGGCCATGTCGGTTTAGGTGTATTGCTAGACAAGGCTACATGGAGGATTATTGTTACACACTTTAATTTATGTTTTAATTTTGTTTAAGCTTGTTAATATTGTTTAGTTCTTAATTATTTTAGATTCCAAATTATTATGATAGTTCAATGGTATTTGGGTATGTGGTTACCATCTTCGGTTTCATTCCGAGTCAAGAATCGAACCAAAAGCGAACTTTTGTTTAAATACTTTGTTATTAGCATATTGTTTGTAAGACTTGAGTATTATTATTTCTAAGTTATTTTGATAACTTCCATGGTATTGGGTATGTGACAACCATCCATGTTTTATTCTGAGTCAAGGACCGAACCAAGACCGAACTCTCGTTTAAATGCTTTATATATTTAAAATGGATTTAATAATGTGTTACATGTAAGATTTGTGTATTATAATTTCTAAAGTCACTTGATAAGTTCCATGGTATTGGATATGTGACAACCATCCTCGGTTTCATTCCAAGTCAAGGACCACACCGAAACCGAACTCTCATTTAACTCTTTATTTGATTGTTTTAAAACAAGTTGTATGTAAAATTTAAGTGTTTAAGTTCTTTTATTTACATTTTTGTAATTTTTATTATAATATGGACTTGTTGGACCCAAGTTTGGTCACATACCAAGTCTTGAACCAAACAAACCGAACTAAACCGAGTTCACTCGCTTAAAACACACTAGTTGTGTTTCGGGCCACCGAATCTCACATTTTCTTTTTAAGATATTTTACAAACTAATTATAAATGTTTTCTTAAAGTACTTAGTATGTCGGATCCAACTTGATCTTATAACAAGCTTGGACCGACAAAATCGAGCACTCGCTTAACATCAATGTTTGGAGTTTCTCCTCAGTAGAACTTCTAACATTAGTTAAGTTTCTATTTTAAATAATTTATCTCATGATATTTATCACTTTGGAATGTCGGGTTCGGACTTGACAATTTATCAAGACCTGAACCGACTAACCAAACACTCGTTAAAATCCCGTTTTGGTATATCTAACAAGGGGTCGTGCACTATTGCATTATACCACTCCCCACATATTTACTTAACAAAGGTTAAGTAAAACTAATGAATAGAATACCGAGACCCGATTTCGAGGAAACTTACTTTTCAAAAACCGTTACTTAATTCCTTATGTATTTACACTTTAACTCTCAAACTTTAGTTATTTATTTTACTTGTCATTTTATTTTACATTAAAGCTTTTAAGACCATCTACTAACTCAAGGCCCTCTCAATCTAGGTCTTGCTCGTTGAACTTACATTTTCATTTTATCGCAAACTAATCCTTCAAGTTACCTATTCTATGTGAGTAATCACACTCCCCTTTTTTTACGCTTTTATACTTTTGGGGGTGGTATGCGTACCATATTCAAACTTACTTGTTTTTTTGATCTCATGATCAAATCCACAATTCAACATTTTGTGTTGTACGAATATTTGATCGATCTTTGTTTATGCCTCAATTTGATTATGTGCACGAGTGTTTATTTTTATGTTGTTGTTGAGCCTCAATAAGTGTGATCATACGCTTCCCTAACTAATTTAGCCTTGTGCTAGTAGAATAGGGCATCATTGTCTGAGTATTTTGGTTGTTATTAAATAGAAAGGAGCCACAGTTATCTGCTTTACATTTACAACAGTTGTTGCATTATTCTATTCACATGTGAATTGTGATTTTTGCCTCGTTATATACATATGTCAAAACTAGTGTATTGCTCATCAACATTTGTGTTGATCAAATATATTTTTACACATGTTACAAGTTTACTTTTAGGTTGCTCGTGAAGATTGAAGACTCGTTACTTAGATCATACTTTTAGGATACTTTAATGAATTTATGATTATATGAAATTGTTTGTATTGTGTCTTGCAAATTGTATTTGTGATTATTGAAAGAAATAAACAAGTTGAGTAAATATTGTCACTTTAATAGTGTCATAGTGTTCTTGAGCAATCCGTTGCACCTCGGCATGTTCCGCCGCCTTTGGTCGGGGTGTGACATGATGGCAGTTACAATGTTGGAGATGACGAAGGTGGCCAACCATGGTGGCGGGATCCAGTTGGTGCGGCGTGTCATTGGTGGCGGTGGGTGGTGAAATGTAGTGGGTGCGGTGGTGTACGTGGGGAGTTATGAATGTGAATTGGGGATGAAGATTAGGGATAAAAAGAGGTTTATGTTATATATTAAAATACCAAATTTAAGCTAATTACAAAAATAACCCCTCAATAGGTAAAATGACTAAGTTGTTCTCACATGAGGTGCACATGACTGGATTTATCGAGAAAAATTAACGGGGTTAATGTCAAAGGATGTAACGTGATAGGGATTTGAAACATAATATATGTTTTCTGCTATTTCTTTTGCTAAATGACTTCTATTGAAAAAACGTTCGAACATTAATGACGTCTTTTGCTGTTCTGTCTAAAAAAATATATTCTTTCTAACAAAGAAAAGTAATCAATAAAAAAAATTTACATTTGTCTATTTTTCTCGATTGAATTTGAATTGAAAATAAAACTTCATAAAATATTCGGAGAAGTATGTGATATAGAAACCTATAATATCATTGCATAAAAATACAAAGAGAAAACACACAAATCGAACCAAACTAGAAAAAGTCCTCGTTATTTTGAAATAAACTATATAAGGCAAATAGTACTAAATAATAAAAAGGAGCAATAGTTTCACTTGATGCTTGAAAGGTGTTAGAATCCAGAGAGACACAATGTAGATATGTATGTGTATTAGTTATATTGAAAGGGTTGAGGTTTAACGATGTACAAGACTTCCTTATATAGACAAAATCACAATACATAGAGGATGCCAATTGGCTGCTTGACGATTGCTTTTGAGATTTATCCAAGCAACCACAGACTTCTAGTCTACATCAAATTGTGTTTTGTGTTTTGAAAATTAGGAGAATTCCTATATGCTTTTGTTCTTTATTTTCCTGTGGTTATTTTCCTTGTAAGCATTGTTATGTTATGCTTAATTTGACGTTTAACTTTTCTTGATTTACAACATATCAATTTGGTAATGATCTTGATCCGTTTCTTCAATCAACACTTTAAGGTCTTATAACACATATGATTATATGACTTGCGATGATCAACCAAGTCATATAATAAAAGTAATAAAAAACAACCATATTTGTAATAATCAAAACACAATGCATCAAGTTCATCATGACCAAAGTGATACACAAATTTAGCCTTGATGTGCCATAAGAAAAGCATTAACACTTGGTTAATCATCATTAATTAAACAATGGATATTACGCTTCTTAATACTCGTCGAACGAATGAAAATGTCTCAACTACTGATACTCTATCTATACATTGTGAAGTGAGTTATGAAATGGGATGAGAAATATGGAAAATGAGCCCTCGATTTATAGCAAAATTTGGGCAAGCACTATCGTGTCAATATACAAAAAAACAATCATGCTATTAGATATGATCCATCTGAATTGTTTATGATCTGGTAAATTCTGTTGGCTTGGGCTTGAGATTCTAAAAGCACAGTCCTTTCAAGAGTCATGTCGGCCCACCCATGCTAATCTTCAAGAACGACAACGGCATCTTCAAATTGTGTGGACTCAACCATACAAGTGTAAAAACACGGTCATGTGACAGATAAAACATGTTAGCATATCCCTGCTTGTGTGAAGGCACGGTCTTGCTTTTTCATTGATCGTGTTGGTCCACTCATTCTTCTTGGTGTGCATGGTGGTGCACTAGTGCTTTCTTGAAATCTTGTCGGCCCAATCGTGCTTGTGGGTGGTCACGGATGTTCCACCTTGATTGATCCATGTTTGATGTAGCTGTTGGTGCATAATGTCAGTAGTTCATAGTCTAGTGTCTGTAATCGAGTCTGTAATGTTTAATTATGTTTTGTATGTTTAAGCGAAGTTACTGACAAGTTCGCTTAACAGGCGAACTTGTTAGTCAAGCGAAGTTATGGACAACTTCGCCTGAACATGCCAGGCGAAGTTGTCGTGTATTTATATACCTAGCTTACGGCTTGGTTAGGTTAATCGTGAAGTTGTTTGTTTCAGTAGTTCGAGTTCATTTGTAACGTGAGGACGAGAGTCTGTAACAGTGATATTACATCACGTGTTTGAGTTATAATATATAACGTGTGTTTGTTTCGTGTGTTCGTGTGATTCGTGTTCTATACTCGTAACGATCTACGCAGGGATTCTGCACCTGAGTTGATCGAGATATCTCGTGCGATCCGTTCAGGGAACCTACAATTGGAAAACCTTGGATGGTCAAGAAGTATAAACCCAATGGTGGAGAGAAAGATAAGACGAAAAAAAGAGTACTCCACTAAACCCGTACGTCCCACCATATGTGAGACGAACGGGCGGTAATAAAGCCTCGACATCTAAAACACCGGTTGATAAAAAGGTTGAGCATAGGTGTTGTTTTAGGTGTAATCAATTAGGGCACCTAGTTGCAGATTGCCCTCTGAAGCAGCGATTCAGAGGTGTAAGGCCTACTAAAACTAAGAATAAGCCTAATAGTAATTATCATGCTGCTAAAAATGAAAACCATTTAAAATTCAAAAATGTGACTAATTCAGGTTTTCATATAAACAAATCTCAGTTTTACACTGCTAATAACCAAACCACAAGCTATAATTCTTTCAATTCACAAAGGTTTGGAAGGCCTCACAATCAATCTTCAAGGAGGTATCCTAATAGGACTTACAGGAATTATCGAGATACTAACTTTGGAAAGCCAAAGTTTGGGATGTATAGATCCAAGACCAATTGGTCTTGGGTCCCTAAATTCTAATCTTTTGCTTTATTGTGCAGGAACAGTTGAACAGGGCTGCCAACAATCTTTGGGTTGTAGATAGCGGCTGTTCCCGGCACATGACGGGTAACAAATACTTGTTACACGATTTGAAACCTGTTCAAGGAGGGAGAGTGAGCTTTGCCGGTGAAAGTGGAGGCAAGATTACAGGAATGGGAACGGTGTCGAACGGAAAGATGACATTGGAGAAAGTTAACTTTGTAGAAGAATTAAAGCACAATCTGCTGAGTGTGTCGCAGATCTGTGATAAGGAGTACACCGTTCATTTTACAAAGAATGAGGCGATTGTGTTGCAACCTGGTTTTCAGATACCAGAGGAGTGGATTGTGATGAAGGCTCCACGTGAAAGGAATACATATATTATGGATATGAGGTCGACTGAAATGGCCACGGAAGAATCATGCCTTATGACAAAAGCGAGCGAATCGGAGTCCGAATTGTGGCATAGGAGAATGGGGCACATTCATCTTCGGAAGATGAACAACATTGTCAAGAATGGACTTGTGCTAGGCGTTCCCTTGAAGAATTTCAATTTTGAAGATAAATGTATAGCGTGCAAGAAGGGAAAGCAGCACAAGAAATCCCATCACACCAAGAAGGTCAATTCTATTGTCAGTACTCTAGAGTTGCTTCACATGGATCTCTTTGGTCCCGTGAATGCAAAAAGTCTAGGAGGTACTTCTTATTGCTTGGTGATCACTGATGACTACTCACGATATTCGTGGGTATATTTCCTGAAATCAAAAGACGAAACGGCTCAGATGGTGAAGAATTTGATTACCAAAGTTGAGAACGTTATGGATAAAAGGGTTAAGTTCATCAGGAGTGACAATGGAACGGAGTTCAAGAATTTTGAGATGGAGATCTTCTGTCTTCAGAAAGGGATTGAACACCAATACAGCGCTCCGTATACACCGCAACAGAATGGAGTGGCTGAAAGGAAGAACAGAACATTAATTGAAGGAGCCAGAACAATGCTGGCTGATTCGAAGCTTCCTGTGGTGTTTTGGGCTGAAGCTGTTGCTACAGCCTGTTATGTTCTGAATAGAGTCTTAACTGTTAAAAGACTTGGTAAAACGTGTTATGAGCTTATGCATGGGAGAAAGCCCAACTTGAGTGGTCTTGAATTATTCGGGTCCCCTTGTTCGATTTTAAAGACAAATTCTAAATTTGGTGAAGTAGCCGATGAAGGAATCTTAGTCGGTTATGTTGTTGGGACTCCCAACAGACGTGTCTTTAATACATCGACCAGCAAGGTTGAGGTGGTGTGTAACACCGATATCACAAGTTACCAACCGCCAAAACCAAGCAACGGACCTGCTGAGTTTTTCGACTATGTTAAACTTTTTAAGTCTTTTAACATACCGTATTTGGATATTGCTGAAGAAGAAGAGAGAGTTGCTACGAAGATGATCCTTGATGAGGAAGAAAACCTATTGCAAAGACAGTTGATCGATAAATGTCAACCTTCCTCATCAAATGCTGTCGATACCCCTGCTGCCTCGACTGAAGAAGAATTTTTCAATCCATTTCACTCTCAGCATGAAACAACCATTGACGAGCTCTCTTCTAACTTGGAAGACAATTTGCATGTTGGTTCTGTTCCGACCACGAGAATTCATAAAGATCACCCTTTGGAGAATGTGATTGGTGATGTGTCCTCCGGTGTACAAACAAGACGTAGCTTGAATGAGCACACCTGTGTTTACACAAGCATCAAGGAGACAGGGATAATCAACGAATGCTTGTACACCTGTTTTATCAGCCAGATTGAACCGAAGAATTATCAAATGGCTCTCAAGGACAGCTCGTGGGTCGAAGCTATGCAAGAAGAGTTGGCTCAATTCAAGAAAATGGAAGTTTGGACTTTGGTTGAAAAATCGAAGCATGTGCATGCGATAGGCACAAAATAGGTGTTTAAGTGCATGAGAGATGAGAAAGGGATTATCATAAGAAACAAGGCGAGGCTAGTCGTTAAAGGTTTTAATCAACAAGAGGGGATTGATTATAATGAAGTGTTCGCTCCTGTCGCAAGGTTGGAAGCCATTAGATTGTTTTTGGCGTTCGCTGCTTATAAGAAGATGAAGGTATTTCAGTTGGATGTGAAGAGTGCGTTTCAGAATGGGTAAGTTGATGAGGTAGTGTATGTTGAGCAACCTCCGGGTTTTCCTGACCCAGATTTTCCTGATCACGTGTACAAGTTAAGCAAGGCATTGTATGGACTACATCAGGCACCTCGTGCCTGGTATTCAACTTTATCAGATTACTTGCTTGAAAATGGGTTTGAAAGAGGGAAGATTGATAGCACGTTGTTCGTTAAGAGAGAAGGAAGCGAATTCCTGCTGGTGCAAGTCTACGTGGATGACATTATTTTTGCTGCATCAAAAGTCTCCATGTGTCAGGAGTTTGAGTATGTCATGAAGAAAAGATTTGAAATGAGTGCTATGGGTGAACTAACTTTCTTTTTAGGATTGCAGGTTGATCAGAAGAAGGATGGGATGTTCATTCATCAGACCAAGTATGTCCATGATGTGCTCAAACGCTTCAAGATGGAGGACAGCACTCCATTCGACACTCCAATCTGCGTCAATCACAAATTGGGTGCTGAGTCAGACGGTGATGCAGATGTGGACCCAACTCAATATCGGGCTATTATAGGTTCTTTAATGTACTTAACTGCTTCTAGGCCTGATATAATGTTTGCTGTTTGTCTTTGTGCACGCTTTCAGGCAAACCCAAAAGAATCTCATCTGAAGGGTGTGAAGAGGATACTGAGGTACCTCAAGGGAAAACCGAAGCTGGGGTTGTGGTACCTGAAAGGAGGAGACTTGGAGCTAGTCGCTTACACAGATTCTGATTATGGAGGGTGCAATCAGAGTCGGAAGTCAACAACTGGAGGATGTCAGTTTCTTGGTGGCAGATTGGTGTCGTGGCAATGCAAGAAACAGACTTCGGTCGCAATTTCAACCTGTGAAGCAGAATACATGGCAGCATCCAACTGCTGCTCCCAGGTTCTTTGGATTCAACAACAGTTGCGCGACTATGGTCTGAATTTCTTACTTACTCCTATTTGCATTGATAACACGGCTGCTATCTCAGTAACTAACAATCCCGTGAAGCACAGTAAAACTAAACATATTGACATACGTCATCATTTTATACGGGATTGTGCTGAGAAGAAACTGATTGTGCTTGAAAAGGTGGATACGCTTGATAATTTCGCTGATCTTTATACTAAAGCGTTTGACAAAACAAGATTTCAAAACCTTATCGAGCTGAATGGGATGATCAATCCAGAGTAACCATGCTTTTCATGTTATATTTAAAAAAAAAAAAAAACGTCACTATCGCTTAAAAATATGCCGGTTGCCTCAGTTTGAAGGACTTGTCTTCGGATATGTTTTGGTCCTCATTTTCTACTTGTAGAATTTGAGGATAGCCATTAACCAAAGGACTGAAAGTGACCGGGGCGGTTTATGATGAGTTTTCATTCTTTCGCTTAAAATTAGTTGATCATACTTAGTTAGGAGGACACATACTTGTATGTGGTCGGTCCAGCTGATCCATTGGATCTTCGGGATAGCCGTTTACCTGAAGACTTTGTTTTGGTCGGGGCGATTAATGTTAAAATTTTTTTTGGGAAATGAAATTATTTTTCAAGTCTGCTACTTCGTAAGAAGTTCGTTTGCTATGTTTAACAGAAAATTGATCCAACCTTGGAAAATGATAAATATACTGATTCTGTGTGCTTAACTAGTGAAGTTATTAGGCTTAAAAGGCTTTAGGACAGTTATTGTATGTCATGGTAGCTTTTTATGGTGCGTAAAAGTAGATGTGATACAAACTAAATCTACTTGATTTTACGTGGAAACTCCTTACGAGTTTTACATGTCTCCATATATATCTTTCCGAATGATAGGCAGAAAAGCGATTACCCAGTCATACACGAGCCCGTACGTGTTCTGATTCCCGTAAAGATAGTGTGTGAAGAAACTGCAGTGATCCAGATTCGGGACTTGCAGTTGTTTACTACTCTGAAGTCTATGTAAATGTTTATCATAAAAAAAAAAAAATTAAATTAGGAGTTATTGAAACATTCTATAGCTGAAAATGTCAAGACTTCTCAATAATGGAGTAAGAAAAAGAACGGGAACCAGATGAAGAGTACTTACAAACTTAATCAGACACTATGAGTCGAGGTCAATTTGGGGTGACTTGGGGAAAGCCAAATACGCTTTGAGAATAGATAGGAGGCATCATAATCTCTGAGTTGTTGCCCACTTAAATTTTGAGGCATAATTGAACCTAACTCGTATCACGGAAACGATGAAAACCATCTTAAGTTATTTACCTGCTTACAACCTGTCTCTTTATGTCATAATACAGCTAAACACGGATCTATGTGACAGTCACGTAATTAGTATGATTCCTATTCGGATCTTTTCTAAAACGTAGTAGTCCCTATCGTGACTGAAATTTGATCCCTTATACTTTAATTTTTAAAAGTTTCTTGTACTTAGGTAGTTTTATAATTTTGTATCTGGTTACTTGGACTTGATCGTGTCATTTAATTCTTAAAGAGAAGTTTTAGAACTTAATTGCAAAATTTTCTAATTATAAGGTTTGATTTTGTAAAAATTGGCGAAGTTGTTAAACAGGCGAACTTGTGAATAACTTCGCCTAGGCGAAGTTAACCGTAACTTCGCTTGTATAATCTCTGACCCTATATAAGGATTTTCAAAGGTCATTCGTTCATTATTTTATATATCAGCGAACTTATTCTCGAATATCACAGCGAACTTAATTCGATTATCATCTGATTATCTTTTTTTCGATTTCAATCAGTATTCAAGGTGTGTTTGGGTTCTATATCTTATAATCGATGTTCAATGTTGTTAACCCTAGGTTGTTTCGACACCCAGTTAGCGACCTCGGACGTTCGAACCTTATACCCGATTTCAAAGCTTGTTTTTACGTGTTCATGAGCAAACTGATCGTCCGGATTGCCTTAATATCATGTGTTTTAGTCTCCTAAATCGTCAAAATTGACCGACACACCAGATTTTCGATGATTGAATCAACCTTACTGTCGCCGTTTCAGATTCAGGCGAACTTAAGGTTTAGGCGAAGTTATCCGTAACTTCGCCTAACTTCGCCTGACGCGATGTTGTGGTGAGGCGAAGTTATCATTAACTTCGCCTGGACCTTTTAATTTTTTAATTATTAGACGAACTTAAAGATGAAGCGAAGTTGTTCCCAACTTCGCCCCAACTTTAACTGATTGTGCTTGAAAAGGTGGATACGCTTGATAATTTCGCTGATTTATATACTAAAGCGTTTGACAAAACGAGATTTCAAAACCTTATTGAGCTGAATGGGATGATCAATCCCGAGTAACCTTGCTTTTCATGTTTACTAAAAAAAAAAAAAAAACGTCACTAACGCTTAAAATTATGTCGGTTACCTCAGTTTGAAGGACATGTCTTAGGATATGTTTGGTCCTCATTTTCTACTTGTAGATTTTGAGGATAGCCATTAACCAGATGACTGAAAGTGACCGGGGCGGTTTATGATGAGTTTTCATTCTTTCGCTTAAAATTAGTCGACCATACTTAGTTAGAATGACACATACTAGTATGTGGTCGGTCCAGCTGATCCATTGGATCTTCGGGATAGCCGTTTACCTGAAGACTTTGTTTTGGTCGGGGCGATTAATGTTAAAATTTTTTATATAGGGAAATGAAATTATTTTTCAAGTCTACTACTTCGTAAGAAGTTCGTTTGCTATGTTTAACAGAAAATTGATCCAACCTTGAAAAAGATAGATATACTGATTCTGTGTGCTTAACTAGTGAAGTTATTAGGCTTAAAAGGCTTTAGGACAGTTATTGTATGTCATGGTAGCTTTTTATGGTGCGTAAAAGTAGATGTGATACAAACTAAATTTACTCGATTTTACGTGGAAACTCCTTACGAGTTTTGCATGTCTTCATATATATCTTTCCGAATGATAGGCAGAAAAGCGATTACCCAGTCATACACGAACCCAGTCATATATATCATTCCGAGTTGTTTACTACTCTGAAGTCTATGTAAATGTTTATCATAAAAAAAAAAATTAAATTAGGAGTTATTGAAACATTCTATAGCTGAAAATGTCAAGACTTCTCAATCATGGAGTAAGAAAGAGAACGGGAAGCAGATGAAGAGTACTTACAAACTTAATCAGACACTATGGGTCGAGGTCAATTTGGGGTGACTTGGGGGAAGCCAAATACGCTTTGAGAATAGATAGGAGGCATCATAATTTCTGAGTTGTTGCCCACTTAAACTTTGAGGCATAATTGAACCTAACTCGTATCACGGAAACGATGAAAACCATCTTAAGTTATTTACCTGCTTACAACCTGTCTCTTTATGTCATAATACAGCTAAACACGGATCTATGTGACAGTCACGTAATTAGTATGATTCCTGTTCGGATCTTTTCTAAAACGTAGTAGTCCCTATCGAGACTGAAATTTGATCCCTTATACTTTAATTTTTAAAAGTTTCTTGTACTTAGGTAGTTTTATAATTTTGTATCTGGTTACTTGGACTTGATCGTGTCATTTAATTCTTAAAGGGAAATTTTTAAAAGTTAATTGAAAAATGTTCAAATTATAAGGTTTGATTTTGTAAATATAGGCGAGGTTGTTAAACAGGCGAACTTGTGAATAACTTCGCCTAGGCGAAGTTAACCGTAACTTCGCCTGTGTAACTCCGCCCCTATATAAAGAATTCTTAAGGTCATTCGTTCTGTATTTTCAATTTCAGCGAACTTATACTCTCCGTTTATTCAGCGAACTTATCGATCTTATCTTTCGATCTTCTTTGTTATCTTTCTTCGATTTCAATCAGTATTCAAGGTGTGTTTGGGTTCTTAAATATGATAATCGATTTTCATTGATGTTAATCTGAGGTCGTTTCGACCTGTTTCGTGACCTCGGTCGATCGACCTTTATTACCGATTTTCATAACTTGTTTTTACGTGTTCATAAACATTCTGATCGTCTACATATCCTTAAAATCTTGTGTTTTAGAGTCCTCAATCGTCAATCTAACCAAAACATCAGATTTTCCGGATTTTAATCGACCTTACTGTCGCCGATTCAGATTCAGGCGAACTTAAGGTTTGGGCGAAGTTATCCGTAACTTCGCCTGAGGCTTAACTTCGCCTGAGGCGATGTTGTGGTGAGGCGAAGTTAACATTAACTTCGCCTGGACCTTTTAACTTATTAGTTATCAGACGAACTTAAAGATGAAGCGAAGTTGTTCCCAACTTCGCCCCAACTTTAACTTCGCCTATACAGATTTTATCACAACTTCGCTCATGGTAACAAGCGAAGTTGTGTTATGCTTTAACGTTTATCTAACTTGATTCGTTTGTTGCAGATATGGCTGCAGTAGCAGGTGCTGGAGGTGCTGGAGGAGATGACGGAGATAATCAGAGGCAATTCTTCCCGGGTCACAATATGTTTATCACCTTAGACCCGGAAGCGAACGGAGTTGAAGATTACCGCGAGATAATCACTTTCCTCCTTCGCTCGAGGATATTCCATGCAATCACTACGACTCTGCCGATTTCCTTACCCAATATCGAGGATTTTTGGCAGACAGTGGAATACGATTGCCGCGTTGAGCCCCCGGTTATACGAGCAACCGTCAACAATCAAGAAGTTCAGTTCTCTTCTGAACAAATACGGGTGGCTTTACGTTTTGGAGAGGAGACTAGGGATGACCCTACAGAATTTGTTGCTCCGTTCCGCGATGGAGCATTTCTACGAATGGGCTATTCTGGTCCATTGGGCGATACACAACGGAGGAAGGGTTTCCTACTTGATCAGTGGCGCTTCCTCATGCACGTAATGATTGTCTGCATGTCTGGGAAGAAGGCGGGCACTGATGGTATGGGTGCGACCATGCAGTCAGCAATGACTGCTCTGACTTATAACAAACGTTATAGCTTTAGTCAGATGGTCTTTTACGAGATCGATAGACAGAGAAGAGCGATGGCTCGTGAAAGGTTCATCATGTATCCAAGATTCATTCAGATGATCTTGAATCATGTTGCTCCCACGTTGCCTCAACGACGTCCAATAAGATACGTGGAGAGTGTGAGCAAACGTATCTTCGCTCAATGCCGAACATCCAGCGCGAGGAGCAAGCCTGAACTGCGTCCAAGGCATACTCCACTCTTTGGGTACTTAATAAACCCGGGGTATGTGCCAGCTAGTGGGGATGAGTTCAGAGACCCGGCACCACAACAGGCAGGAGCATCTCAAGCTATACCTGCTGCTCCTGTTGTGTCACCGGAGGAGGAAATGGACCTTGATGCAGAATTCGGAGGTCAAGGATTCTTCGATATGGATCGGGTGGATCCAGAGGAGAACGTTCAGATCCCAGTTGAACGTGTCTCGACTGTGCGTATTACTAGAGCAGCTACGACGGTGGCTGACTCAGATCTTGATGATGTTATGGATGAGGGGAGAAGGATGTTGGTGACTCAAGAGAGAACATTTGGGAAGAGAAAGAGGACAGTTGATGATAGCGAGTCAGAAGAAGAAGAGGATATTCACAAGTTGATTAGACGTTCAAGACGGGAAAGGACAGGTGCAGGTATGGGAGCTGGAGAGACTTCAAGAGTTGTACGTTTCGCTCCGCCCGCACTGTCAGGTATGTCGATTGTTCCTACATCACTACAGGTCACAGGTTTAAGCGCCACGGATGTTCCCGTGGTGGCTACATCATCAGCTTTTGGCATCCCAATCACTACTATCCAGCTGACGACTCCGGAGATTGTGTCTTTACCACCTCCAACGCTTACTCCTTCAGAGGTGGTTGCACAATTTGTAGAGTCCACAGTCGTTGCAACTGCAGGGTTGTCAGTCACGATACCACCTGTGGTTACGTCCACAGCTGCTTCTGATGTCCCGGTTTCATTCGAAATCCCTGCTGAGTATACTCAAGACACATCTCACATGAGGTTTGATTTCGATGCAACCCTCTCAGACTCGGAGAGAATAGCTGCACTTGAGCGGGTCGTGGCAGAACAGTCAAGGGTGAATCTAGTCCAGACCCAGGCTATTCAACGCCTTGTAGCAGAAAATCAACTACAGTCGTCCCTCCTGGTTGAACATGGGAGAATTATAGATGCTATGAAGGAGTTCTTGGCATCTCAGGGGGAGACAAGCTGTAAAGGCGACGAGTTAAGGACAAAGAAGAGGAATGACAGAGACGATGATCCCAATGCATCGAAAGGTGCAGGTGGTGAGTTGCCAAGAACTACTCAAGCTCTTGGGACTTCCACAGCTCAGGGGGAGTCTGCAGGTGCGGCTGGCAGTTCTGGTGGTGATGAGGTGGTGATGGTTGATGATGAAGGAATGGGAGATGATGTGATTGATGCTTTGAAAGAATTAGATGATGATATGTTTAGTGATGATGTGTTGCTTGATGATGATGTGCTGCCAATTGAGGAGATTGAGAAGATTGGAGCTCAGATTGTGATTGAAGAAGATGTTGAAGAAGGTGAAATAGTTGAAGAGAATGTGGAGCATGACATTCCAGGTGTCGAGAAAGCAGATATGGGTAATGAGACAGTAATCGATGAGACTGAATGGGAAGAGCAGCCTAGGTGGAAGGAAGGCTATGCTCAGTGGTTCGTCAAAACGAAGAAACCAGCGGTCCCTACAATGTTTAAGAAGAGTTACAATATTAAAGGCTATGCTGAAGCGAAGAAAGGGATTATTTGCTGGATCTATGATGAGCAGTTGAAGCTCTTTGTGATTAAACGGTATGACGGCGTTCAGTATTTTAAAAGAATGTTAAGGTCGTTGAATACACTGCCGGAATGTGAAGTGAAAGACTTAGCCAGATTGGGGTTAATCAATCGAAATGACGATAATATGGCTAGAGTCATTGAGAAAATTGTATGGAGAGAGAGTATAAAAGAGAAGAAGTTTGAGCTGTTGAAACCGCAGAAGGGAAAACTTGTTGAAGACAAGGATAGAGGTTTGAGAGCTGATGGAAAACCTTGGATGGTCATGAAGTATAAACCGATCCGGTGTTTGAAAGAAGTACCGATGAAGCTTATGCCCAAGGATGTGCTTAAAGACCTAAAGTGGTGGTATGTGGATTGTGAGACAGCAGAGGCAGTGATGGAAGACGAGGATGAACAAGAGCTCCTAAGAGTTTACGATCCGATGCATTTGGTAAACTTATCGCAAGCTGATCTGCAGGTGCTCAATGAGAAGAAAATCTTTTATATTCCTGCTTGGAAGGACGAAGCGAGGAAGTATCAAAGAGTTGTGTCAGTTTGTGTTAGAGAAGGAGTGCATGTGTGAAGATACAAGATTGAAGATTACAAGACAAGTGCTTAAAGATCAAGATATGAAACTACTGCCAAGGGGGAGTCTGTTGGTGCATAATGTCAGTAGTTCATAATCTAGTGTCTGTAATCGAGTCTGTAATGTTTAATTATATTTGTATGTTTAAGCGAAGTTACTGACAAGTTCGCTTAACAGGCGAACTTGTTAGTCAAGCGAAGTTATGGACAACTTCGCCTGAACATGCCAGGCAAAGTTGTCATGTATTTATATACCTAGCTTACGGCTTGGTTAGGTTAATCGTGAAGTTGTTTGTTTCAGTAGTTCGAGTTCATTTGTAACGTGAGGACGAGAGTCTGTAACAGTGATATTACATCACGTGTTTGAGTTATAATATATAACGTGTGTTCGTTTCGTGTGTTCGTGTGATTCGTGTTCTATACTCGTAACGATCTACGCAGGGATTCCGCACCTGAGTTGATCGAGATATCTCGTGCGATCCGTTCAGGGAACCTACAGTGGCACGACCCATGCTTTAGTCTTCGGCCCAATATGGAGTGACACATCCGTCCCTAAGAGTGTGCACTGTCGTGCATGGCCATACTTGGTGGATTTCCTTATTTGTCTTCTAGTTATTGCTTTTTTTTTTCCTACCAAACGTCATTTTACTCATGCAAGTTTACAAAGAAATATCTTAAGCATCTAAATGTGTGAAACTTCGTTTTCCATCCAGTTTTTCTTCTTTTTCACACCAAATGTCATTTTACTCTTACAGATCCGTGAAGAATGGTATTAAGCATCTAATCGTGCGGAAATGCCATAAAATGGTAAAGAATGGAGAATATTATATGCTAAAAACATGCATAATTTGTATCATCTCAATTCGTTATGATATATTTTTATTAAAATTAATCATTATTAGTAATTCATTTATGAATCGTTATTAATTATTATTATCATTTTATAAATACTATTTTTAAGTTTTTAAATGATTTAACCAAATTGTTAAACCTAAGGGATTAAACTTATTAAATGAGTAAAGTTCTAAAAAGACTTAAAAAAGGAGGATCAAACCGGGCTAGGGGAAATACGAACCTAGGCCTTAGCCTTACCAAGCACTAACTAAATCACACCCGTGCTTTAGTCTATGACTCAGAAAATATGGAATGACACAATCGTCCCCAAAAGTGTGCATGTTGGCCATACTTGGTGGATTTCTTCATTTTTCTTCCAGGTTTTGCTTACCAAAGATCATTTTACTCTTGGTAATCATTAGGAAAAATTTTAAGCAAGTAATTCTACAAAGTTTCGTTTTTCGTCAAGTATTTGCTTCTTTTTAACCAAATGTGATTTTACTCCTACAAATTCGCAAAGAATGATATTAAGCATCTAATTGTGCCAAAATGCCATAAAATAGTAAATAATGGAGAATAATACATGTTAAGAATATGTATAATTTGGTGCGTTTCAATTAGTTATGTTAATTCTTCTTCTTCTTCTTCTTCTTCTCCTCCTCCTCCTCCTCCTCCTCCTCCTCATTATTATTATTATTATTATTATTATTATTATTATTATTATTATTATTATTATTATTATTATTATTATTAAATACTCTTTTAAAGTTTGAGAAGGATTTAAGCAAACTCTTAAAACCCACGGTACTAAGGTTACTAAATGTGCAAAGTTGTAAAAATACTAAAAAACGTGGGACTAACTAATTATACCAAACTAGTCCATCAACTTATTTATTTAACAAAATTTATTTTTCATATGTACATATGTAAACACCGTTGATAACAATGACACAAACATTCAAATTGCAATAGTAATAGGTAATATAATGTTGAGCAATTTGCGCTTTTCATCTATGTGGTTTGTTAAAAATTATTTATTTACTTCAATGGTTTAAAAATTTTGATTTGACGTCTGTGTGGTTTATGTACTCTATTCAACCTACTGGCTCAGTTTTGCTTGTGAAATAGGGAAGCTAGTCTATAACGAATCTAACAAAACTCTTATATGGTCATTTTCTATCCTCTCCGTAAATATAATCCCATATTAAAGATGTGCTAGTCTTCGGACAAATCACACTCACAGAAGCAGATTTATGAAACACGTAATAGCGGAGGGTTGGAAGTCCTCACCTCAATCATTGGACACAAATTGAAGAGTACCCATCAAGCAAGACTCATAAAACATAAATAACGTAACAAATAAATAAGAAAATGTAAATATAAGATACCTATTAAGCCTTAGAGATTATTGTTGAACCCTAAGTTGGACAATGGGCAAGAGGCAATCTCTTAAGAGTATATTTAACTGTCGATTCTTGTAGCGATTAATTAGTCAGGTAGTGTGGTCGCCAGACTGATAGAGGTCAGCATCGTATGGTGGTCAGACCGATACCAACGATTAAAATGAAGTAAAATGAAGAGGAGAGTGCGGTGGGGTGATGGCAATGTGAGACGGGGGGTGTGGTCCGCTTTTGAGAATTTTGTAAATTATATTTTTTATTAAAACTTTTAATATACCAATTATGATCGCTTTACCAACAAAAAAAAACGAACAAGTACATGAAGTTTAATGACTTGGAGCTAGTTACAATGAAAATAAAAGATCAAGAACTTAAATCGCAATTTTTAAACTGTTACACCGAAATAACAATTTTTAAGTAACCACGTAAAAAATGACAAATTACTATACAATGTAAATTTTATAAATGATGAATAGCCATGTAAGTACATTTTAAAGAGGGGCATTTTACCCACAAAGGCAATTTCATAACCCAATTATATATCTTACATCATTATTATAAGTTTATAATACCTACCACAACTATTAATATGCTTATTGTTTTTATCTCTAATTATTTCATTTCTAGGCTATGATGTTTCCCCTGTTTGGGGAATTGATTTTGTTCCCCACAAAGATAAATCGGTTAAGAGTCTTTCATTATTTTGTTTTACTTTATTGTTTCAAAATGATAATAGCATGCTTGTGAGTTTTTCATCATTAGTTGTTTGAATATTATGACATTTTTTTATATACTTTTGTCTCACCAACCTTTTCTTTTTACAATTATTTTAATTAACTTCAGATTTTTAATCATCATAGTTTCAGTACATAGTTCAAATATTTTTATAGTTCATACAATATTATAATTGATTTGAAGAGGTATATATGTTAAAATTTTTGGATATAAGAGTTTTATAAATTTTATTTTAGATAGTAAGTAGTACACTTGATGCATTCATTTAAAGTAATAAAAACTTTTCCAAGAAGTAAATATGTCTTTGTAACACTTAATAACTAGTATACATTATTCATTAATGCATATATAACTAACTACATTAAGTACATCAAATAATGCACATTTAATAATAATAAATTATTATATACATAATAATAACTCCTAAATATAATAAGGGCTTAAGTCAAGTCGGGTTAGAAGCTCTTACAACTCATAGCGAAGCGTAAACCATCCACTAGTAATTAATGAATGTATGAAAATGTCTTATTGCCGAGTTCGGAACTAATTGTATTGTGAGTAAAATATTGTGTGTTATCTTCTCAAAGAACAAATAAATAAGATTCGACCCAGTGTTTCAAAGTTTTTACAAGGAAGCATTTTTAGTAGATATTTATAAGAATATTAACCTTTTTAAAACGGAAAAAATACATCATAAAATAACATAGTTAGCAACCGGCAACACAGTTAATGAGCTTCAATTAATGACCTAAACCAGTGCTAAAGAAAAAATATTTTAAACACTTAAAGCTTCTGGGTTCGAGTGTCGAAAAGTAAAAGAAAATTTGCCTTTTAACAAAAAATTAATAACTTGAACAAAATATGAAGGAAATTAATTCTCAACACTAACAAAACTCAAATTCTCAAATTTCATATTAACTTCTCGGTAAAAATTTCCATCATTATAATTAACTTTAAAAGAAAATCCAATTATCTTGAATTAATAATTGTCTCCATATATTGAATTATTTTTATGATTGATACAAAGTTAAGTAAATTTACGAATCAACATCAAATCATTAATAAATATGAAAAGGGTAAGAGTCAAATGTGGGATCTTCCACATGCAAATAAATCAAATCATATCAAATCCAACCACATATGGAATTTCATGTGCAAACAATGGTAACTTATTTTTGCTTCTTTTTGAACAATTTTACACTTGATTTGATTTAGCAAAATTGTGAAATTTAATAAAGTTTTGATTTTGTTTCTATCATCACCACAAAATTGATCATTGTATGGCTAAATGCCTTAAATATGGTTTGTAAATTCAAGACATTTTATTACCAAAAACGCTTTGAGAAAAATAATAAAATAAAAAATATGACAAACACATTTCAGACTGGTCGTCCAAAGTCGATGGCATCAATAAGATATATATATATATATATTAAGGAGAGAAATGAAATTACCGTGAGAAATGAATATGAGCCGCTAGTTTTGTTTTAGGTTTTAAATACTTAAACATAAATAAAGAAAATATAAATGCATTATCTTTCTTCAATTAATATAACTACTAAACCATAATAGTTATTTATTTAATTAATACTAGACAAGTGCCCGCGCGATGCAGCGGGAAACATAGACTTTGTAATCACGCATCAAGTGTATGGGTATTCATTGTTTGGTTTGAAACCATTAAACCATTCAAACCGATCATTGGTTTGATTTCACGGTTGATTTTTTACTTTAGCTTTTGGCTAGTCGCTTTCTATTTTTGATGGTTTGGTTTCGGTTTTCGACGACAAAAAAACGTTACTAATAGTTTAGTTCATGGTTTAACTTGAAACCCATCAAAACCATACTGTAAACACCCCTACACAAAAAAAAATATCTTTTTTTAATTAAAAAAATTATAACAATATGATACTCAAATTAAAGAGAGAAATATGCTCGTTTTTATGGTAGAATTTTAAAAAAAATATATTAACGTATGAAAAAGTTATTAACGTTTAAAAATCATGGGAGGAAGTTTGGTTAAATTGAAAATATAATTAATGAGTAAAGATAAATGGTAATAATTGTAACTATACATCAAATTTACAAAAGTTTATTATAATTGAGGGAGAAAAAGTGTAATTATTTTAAAACAAATTAAGAAACACATGAACTTTCATTTTATAATGACATTTTTGTCCTTGTTTAAAGTTGTGCTTTGTGCCTTAAAACTTTTAAATCCCTTAATCCAAACGTCTTAGGGTGTGTTTGGGATTCTTTATTTAAATTCAAAAGGACTTTATGTGAAAAGCAATTATAAACTTATGACTTTTTGTAAAGGAGTTTATATAAAAGTGTTTGGATTAACTTATGTTAATAAGTTGTTTTTTAAGGAGTGTTTGGGAATAGTATACCCTTTAAGTTAATAAGTTAGAGAATCATAACTTTTCAAAACCCTCTTAGTTTGCCTTAGCCATAAGTTAAAAACCATAAGTCCTTATGGTTTGCCAAACACATTTTACACATTATTAACTTTTCAAAAAGTTTATAAGTTATAAGTTGGTGAAAATAAGGAATCCCAAACACCCCCTTAATTTACCCTTCATTGGTAGTATAGATAACAATATAAATTATTATAATTAAAAAATATTAAAAACTCATTTATTTTTATAACTTAGTTTTATCTCTTGAAATTATATCCTACACAAGTACAATTTATTCATACATTAAAATTTTTTTCTATCCAAAACCAATTTCTTCCAACTCAATATATTAATATCCGTCAACACGTACTTACATTGTGATGAATAATACAAAAAACTATTTTACATGTGTTTGCATTAAATATCAACAAAAAAGATACAACATACACAAAAACATATAACCTACACGTGTATATGACATACACACGAAAAACATATAACCTAAACCCAAAGTTGTAACATTCGTTACTTTTCAAACCCAAAAACCCGGACCCATTTTAAATTTTTGGTTTTGTTCTACTTAAATTTATATATTTTTATAATATTATTAATTAATCTCAATTTTCGTTTCTTGTATTTTATGTGATCATTTCTATGCAAATATATTTTTTACCACCCTTGTAGTATTGCATACTCATTTAATGCATTTATAATCAAGATAATTTATTCATGAACTTTTCCCATGCAAATCATTATAATAAATCTTGGATTATTATTATTACCATCTTTTTCATATTATGTTTTTTTTAATTAACTAATAAAAATAAAGCAATGAATGTTTTAATTAAATAAAATTTATTAAAAGAGTTAAACACTTTGAAAACCTTTTAAACTATTTTTAATTTGTGTTTTAATTATATTAAACATGATTTAATTTATTAAATTCTATAATCCATAACCACTCTAAAAAATTCACTATAAAAGGAGGACTAATCCTCCTTTTTCACAACTCAATACATTCTTTTTTTAAGTTTAAGACCACCAAGTAAGTTTTTTACAATTTCATGCATTTTATAGCTTTTGTTTTGATATTACCTTGAATGGTCATACTTGTTCATAAGTTGTTCTTCATGATCATGTTACTTTTATCATAAAAATATTATATTTATTATATTTTGGTTTTAAGAATCATTATGGTCATGGATATCCAAGATAAACACTTTGATTTTTCTAAATCTTGGATCAAACCTAGTTATTTTGCAAGAACAAGCATGAATATATATTTATCTAAATATTATGATCCGTTGATCAACATAACTTATAAACTTTCTTTTAAATAAGATGATTTATAAAAATTTCTTTTATTTAAAATATTTTTCAATAGATATAACATACTTCATATCTTTAAATTAATCACTGAGTAAATTAAATATTATTTATTTTATTTCAACATAACTAATATTTTTTATTTCTTTAAAAGAATTCATGCAAAACATTTAAGTTAATTAATTAGTAAATTAATTAATTATGTTACTAGAATAAAATAAAACATTTAATCATTAATTGTTATTAATATTGATATTTAATCTTATATTAACAAGTTAGAATTATTTATCTACAAATCATCTTCAACTAATAAACATCAAATGTATAAACTTTATTCATTTTTGTTAAACTCATTAAAAATCCCCAAGTCCCCATTTTCCATAAGTTAATGAAATAGATATTTCAATAATACATAATTTTTAAAACTAATATTATTTAACTTTTATAATCCCGATAGTTAGTCTTTAAATTTTGTATTTCCTTTTTATTTATAGTTTGTGAGGTTCGATCGTTTCAATTTCCTTAAACGCGCTTTTGGTTATTTTTTCAAGTTGTCTTCAATCTCAAAGGTGAGTTTCTCACACCCCATTTTTACCCTTTTTAACTATTTTGGGGGTAGCATTTATATCCTATCAATAATTCAATTTCGTTTATTCATTATTTACAAACTACAATTCGCTACATGGACTTGTGTGTTTATTTTCTTACTTGCTCAAAGATTAAGTGCTCATGGTTTCCTCATTAAGTATGATCATACGCCCCCCCTATGCACTCAGGACCTCGATGTTATGAGTGGAATAGGGACCCCCGATCCGAGTACGTTGGTTGTTACCAACGGAAAGGACACTTACTTGCGCTATTATCCGAGTACATTGGTGCACAATCCCAACTGGAAAGGACCTTACTTGCTCATTTACACTTGTTCATGGAATTGTAGATTTTTATGTACTTATATCAAAACTTGTGTGAACTCACCAACTATTCAATTAGTTGACTTTATTTTACATATATGCTACAGGTACTCTCATTAGAGGATGAAATGACGAAGATAATAGAAGTTAGGTTATTTAAATAATAAACAAGAAAATGTTTGTTTTGTTCAATTTCCATTGTGTTTGTTCATTTGAAATAACTTGTGTACTTGATGCTTTGGAATGAATTAATGATAATATTGTCACTTAATAGTGTCACATGTGTTTTGAGCAATCTGTACGTCACACTCAGGCGTTTCCGCTTTAGCCGGGGTGTTACAAAAGTTCATCATCAAAGATATACACACGCACACGAAAATATATAACCTACACACGAAATTGTATCTTACACAAATACAATTTATTCATACATTAAATTTCTTTTTATTCAAAACCAATTTCTTACTACTCAACATATCAATATCCATCAACACGTAATTACATTGTGATGAATAATACAAAAAAACTATCTTACACATGTTTGCATTTAATGTCAATAAAAAATATACAACCTACACAAAAAAAATATAACCTACACTTGTTCTAAGAGTAAAAAAACATATAACCTACATACGAAACACATATAACCTACGCACGTGTAGGATATGTGTATCTTTGTGTAGTTTATATAATTGTTGAAGTCGAATTACATATGTAACTTGTATGCTTTTTTGTATGTTGTACGTTTTTATTGCTTAAAACAAGTGTAGGTTACATTATTTGGTGTAAGTTGTATATTTATTATTAATATTTAATGGACACATTTGTATGATATTTTTTATTAATATTTATAACAATATTTTTATAGGCATATCAATTGAAAAAAAAAATATATGCTTTGATATTTATTGTTAAAAAACACGTTGATATATGCTAATAAATTGAGTGGAAATAAATTATGTAACATCCCGTTTTTCTCGTTTCGGTTAATAAAATAAAATATGAGTTATTATGAGTCAGGCTAGTGTGGGTTAAATAGATATGGGTAATGGACTTGGATTAAAAAGGAAGGAAGAAAAGACCATGGGCTTAAGCCCATGACCCATGATATATAAACCTTGATCAACCCATAATCCATTCATTCCACTCATTCCATACACCATCAAAAACACACACATAAGCTCTCTGTCATCTTTCTCTTCTCTCTAGCCGAAATAACCAAGAAAACCCGAGCATCGATCGGAGGAAATAACGTTATGATATTATATGGATCCAAATTCGCTAGATCTAGTCATGAAACGACGATCCAACACCCTAAACCATTAAAGTCACGAGATCCGGATGGAATCGGGTATAAACCGATCAAAAGATGAGCTTAGGGGTCACCCTAGCTCAGATCTGGATCGAACGTGACGAAAAAAACGGTGAAAACGGTGGAAAACGAGTGAGATCTCTCTTTTCCGGTGAGATCCCGGTTTTCCGGTGATGACGGCGCGTACGAGGTTAAAGGGAATGTCAGAGAATATTCTGACATTCTTTGAACTAACCCTAATTCGTTACAGAAGATTAACGAATGAGCCTTGATTCGTTATGCCCATTCGCTAAGGAAAAGTAACGAATAAGCCTTAATTCGTTATGCCCATTCGTTAAGGAAAAGTAACGAATAATCTTTAATTCGTTAAGGCCAGTTCGTTATATAGGCCAGTTCGTTATGAGGGTCAATTTGTTATAAAGATCCATTTGTTAAGAAGTAACGAATGAACCTCATTCATTAAGGAAATTGATAACGAATTAGACTTTGAAAGAACGACAGAAAGATCCATGGACTTAGGATAAAATGGATTGATTACAAAGAAGCCCTCGAACTTTACGAGTTAACAATAAAATAATAAATTAGAATTCTAAGGAAAAATGTGTTAAGACAATTAATGGACCCTGTGTTATGACAGTTAATGGACCCTAATGTGTTAAGACAGTTAATGGCTCTGCCCCTTGGACCCTGCTAGGGGCTGTCGCCCCTAGAACCCTGCTGCCAGGGGCGCTGCCCCCGGACCCCCATTCGTTGAGGGTAATAATTAAACTAGAAAGACGATATGTTTGGTGATAGTTATTGATACGTATAATTATTATACAGTTAGTGGTGCACAGCTAAAGAAGGGGATAACCATAAACGGTGAACGCAACCGCCTTGAGGTGAGTTTCTAGCCCCACTTCCTTGTTATGTTTTCGGGGCTGTGTGCATACTCGATGTGATAGTTAATACACTTACCTTAAGTGGTAAGTGTATGCCTGTGTATGATGATTGCTTGACGGTGCGTGAACGATCTTCGGATATTGCATGTACCATCAGGTGGTGGTTAAAGATATGATTGATAAGTATGATGTAAGATATGATGTATGTATGAATATATGATGTATGCATAATGTATGTATGTTATGTTGATGGTGCGTGAACGCTCTTCGGAGATTGCACGTATTGTCAAGGAAAGTATGTATGAACAGGTACGGTACAGTTGCATGAAACAAAGGGACCAGACCCTAATAATATATGTGAAGGTAGGGACCAGACCCTAATAATATCTGTGATGTTGGGGACCATACCCTTTATAATATCTGTGATGTTAGGGACCAGACCCTTATAATATCTGTGAGGTTACAGAGCGGAAGGCTCTTTAAATAGGACGGATAGTTATGTATGAAAAGTAAGTATGAATAATGTACACCCCTTCGGGCACGTGTGCAAGTATGTGAACAGATTGTATGTTGTATGATTAACTAGAACTCACTCAGCGTAGCTGACTTTTAGTATGCACGCAGGTGAGTAGATTGAGGCAGCTTGCATAAGAGGAAGCACATGGCATGAACTTGAAGAAGCTGGCATCTCAAGAAATGTTATGTTATTCTAAAGACAATGTTTTATGTTTTAAATAATTTGAATGCCCATTAAGACAACAAAGTATGGTTTTGTAATATGATGGTTTGAATGTTTTAATATTCCGCGAATGTTTTTATTAACTCTGATATTATGAACTGTGTTTATGAGTAAATCCAACGTCAAAAGTGAGGCACCGGTAACGAGGCCTTACAATTAAGTTGACAATCTGCATGTTACCAAAACTTATATGACAAAACTGCCCTTTACCAGTGAAGTTCCAGAGATACATTGCATAAAAGTAGGAGTTTCCTAGTTTATTAAGTTGACAATCTGCATGTTACCAAAACTTATATGACAAAACTGCCCTATAACACACCACTCTAAGCCTTAAAAATAAAACACTCATCTAATTACTCCATCTTTCCATCTTAATCATTGATTACCAAGATCCAACCATCAAGATTTCTTCCAACAATTTTTAGACACACTCAGCTTTTTACGATAACTCATCCCTACATATATATATATATATGTGTGTGTGTGTGTGTGAGGGCGGTTCATGCGAGAAGTCATCTTAGTGAGAGAAATCAATATGGAACATTATTTTCTTTTAAAATCATAAATGTTTATAACTAAATAAAAATGGTTTAAATGCAACAATTAATACATTATCTCTTCAATTGATACAACTAATAAAATCATTAATTTCTCTTTCCAATTAACATAACTAATCAAAATAAAATAATTAAAAAGATATAAACAATTAATCTAATATTGCAACTTATTTATGTTACCTCTTGATTTTTCATAATACACAAATACAATTTATTCAAACAATATAATTTCCTTTTCTCCAAAACAATTTATATTAACTTAATATATCAATATCCATTAACATGTAATTTTTTTTCATAGTGATCACTACATAACTTTTTCAATTAACATATATGATGCTAGATCGTCGCTATCTAGTCAAATAGAATTAAAATCATGTTCTATTCACATAAGCAAGATAGGGTAAGTATGGTTTCGAACAACGGGGAGTATGTGATCAGTGTAACATGAAACCAATTTCTAATATTATGAAGCAAATGTTTAAAGTGTTGATCACACTAGCAAATAATTTGGTTTTCAAGATTAAGCGAGCAATAAACAACTTTCAAACAACTAACGAACACAAATCACACCTGGGTTTCAAGTAAGAAAATAGACAGTAATCTCATGTTAACTTAACAGATAAATCATTAATGATCAATACATACTGATTAATTAAGTAAACTTTAGGCATCAACAATCGCTAACACACGTCATTGGTTATCAAACAATCTCTGCCAGTGTGACCCAACTAAGGGCAACTGTATGCTTCTTCATATTCAAACTAGTCAAACAACCCTATAAGCAATTATCATAGCAACTACAAACTAATCGTTCTGATCGACATAAACCTAAGCCAATTGAATGCACATAATACCAAACATCAATACTCATAGATTAATCAAAGATAATTACAAATAATATGTTCTTTAACACATGAGAAAACTGAATTTACAAACTCTACATCCTTGGTATAATTCTAGAAGACTAGCCGCGTCTCAATATCACACAATATTCGATTCGAATGATATGGAACATGTAAATGATCTCGGGATGAATCCGAATGATGGAACTACTCCTCTTTGCCTTAGAAACCGCTCTGGAATATGTTGGATCGTAATTGGGTCGTCAAAACATATTATAACGAAAAACCCTAACTTTCCTGTTTTTCCCACCCATTACAGTAGGCGAGGCGGTCTTCAAGGGTCCATCGCGTATCACAATGGACCAGAATCAACCATTATTTTAAATTTAATACTATCTCGGTACGCGATGGCCTTATGTTCACCCACGTCGTGTATCGCGACGGGTCTCCTCAGCAGCTGACTTATTTTCTTGTCTCGTAATGTGTGCTGGACATCAGAGGCTTCATTATGTGCTCGTACAGGTTCAAAATAGCTGCTTTAATCACATGTGACCTAAAATATAACAACCACATATAAAGTATCGAAGTTCGTGAAATTAAACAACTAAAAGCAAATAATTATCGAACTAATATATGTACAAACTAACCAACCATCAATACCTACATAAACTAACACATAGTTACGTTAAGAGAAATAATACAAAAAATATCATACACATGTTCGTATTATAGTATAACAAAATGTATACAATCTATAGTCCTACACATAAAATATAAAACATAAAACATATAACTTACAGTTGTTCATAATGTAAGAAAAACCTTCACATGTAATTCAATATCAATAAATACATATATAAGTTACACTGGAAAATACAAATATCCTACACATGTGTACGTTAAATATTAATTAAAATATACACCTTGCACAAAAACATAAACTTACACTTGTATTTCAGCATAATATACACCTTGCACAAAAACATAAACTTACACTTGTATTTCAGCATCAACAATTATATATAACCTACACGAAAATGCACATAACCTATACATGTGCATTTAATATTAACAAAAACATTTGGAGATTGTATTTTAAAATACACATGTGTAGGTTATATGCATTTCATGCAGCTTATATATATACATGTTGATGCTGAAATTCATGTGTTTGTTAATTAGATTCTTGTGTACATTATATGTTTTTTTATGCAAAAACACAAGTGTAAGCTTTATGTTTTTGTATAAGTTGTATATTTTTGTTAATATTTAATGTCCACATGTAGGATAAATATTTTTTTTGTTTTGTTTATGTAATGTTGATGCTAAATTTCATGTGTAAGTTGCATGTTTTTGTGTATGTTGTACGTTACTTGTGCTAAAACCTAGTATATGTTATATGATTTGTTGTATATTTAATATTGATATTTAATCGACACATGTGTATGATATATATTTTTTTTTTGTATTATTCATCATAATGATTTTTTTAGGTATGTCAATTGGGAAAAAAAAATGTATTGATGACTATTAAAAAGTTACAAATTAATGGATGATAATAAATTAAGTTGGAATAAATTGATCTTAGATAAAACAAAATTATAGTGTATGAATAAATTATATTTGTGACTTTACGTAGAATAATATAAAGAGGGATGATCAAAATATTATAAAAATAATTTAAACGTTTTTAGTTTTTTTAATTATTATAGTTTTAAAAAGAATGATAATGGTATTATCTTTATACTTTTTTAATTATTTTAGTTTTATTAGTTATGCTAATTGTAAAGAGAAATCAATGGTTTAATAATTGTATTAAATGGAGAGAGAAGGTAATTATTGTTTCATTTAAATCATTTTCATTTACTTTTAAACATTTATGATTTTAAAATAAACTAGTGGCCCTTATAAATTTCTCGTACTTCTCGTAGTTTTTAAATAATTTAAGAGTTCGGTAATGATACACATCATATATATATAGAGAAAGGTTAAAATAAAAACCCACTCCAGTTGAGAAAACCCTGAAAACTCTACCTAAGCCCTTGATCTTGTTAGATGGATGGTTGAGATTTAATCATGAATAGTTGTACAAAATTTATATTAAAAAACATGATATTAAGTACAAAAGGGCAAAATGGACAATTCTTGTATACTTGTTTTATGTCACACATCAGATACACATTTAACCACCTCTCTCTGTCTCTCTCTCTTTTGCTTTATTCAAAACAGGATTTCCTCTCTCTTCATCCATCTTTCATTCACATTCAACCAACTCTCTCTCTCTCTCTTTTGTTTTTATCAAATATGGTGTTGATGTTAATCAAATCCACGATCCAAATCATATTGAAGCCAAGATCCAAAACCCAAATCCAAATCCACAAAACGGATTCACGGCCACTGACGTTGCCGGATGTCGAAGGTCGCAAATCTGGATAAAACGGATTCACGGCCACCACTTGATCCAGTGATTTTCCTCTATAAAAGGTTCAGATCTGGACATTTTGTATTGGCAAAGTTCTTAACAAGAATTTATTGATGAAAGCTTCTAGGATCTCGTCGTTTTTAGTTTTTCTTTTTCTTTTTAAGGTACTAGGTTAACAAAGTTCAGATCTGGTCGTTTTAGTATTTTTGTTTTATAAGATATTCTTGGAAATTTTGTTTAGATTTGGATCTTGTTTTACATCTTTTGCAATTTGTTATTTTAGAGTAGAAAATGAGTTGCATTCTTCTTTTTATTGTTAGCCCTTAAAAATATTTAAATTTTTTGGGTTTTGTTGCGATTCTTGAAGATATCTTGAATTTTGTACTATCTTCAACTTATTTGTGCCGGAAAAAAAGATGGCGGGGTGGGTTGTCTTCAAAGTTTGTTTTTTTAAAAGTATGTTACTGTTGTCTAGAAACGTATGTTTTTAACATGCGAAAACGTATGTTACGCCTGTCTTCAGATTTTTAAATATGCAAAAACATATTTTTTTTTACCCAGAAATGTTATTATTCAATTTTTATTATCTATCTAATTCACCAATATTACTAATAAATTAAAATTTTAAATCCTATATTTCCAAATTAAAACATAATGTCAACTAGTTTACTAATGGTTATTATTAGATAAACTTTTAAAGAAATTTAATTCTTTTATCTCCAACTTAAAACAAAATGTCAAACAGTTTATCAATGATTATTATTACATAGATTATTTTAAAAGAACTTTTAAATGAATTAAAAAATGTGTATCATAATAATTTATAATTTACAATAATTTACTATATCTTCAGAGTTTGTTTTTTTAACATATGTTAATGTTGTCTAGAAACATATGTTTTTAACATGAAAAAACGTATGTTACACCTGTCTTCAGATTCTTAAATATGCAAAACTTATGTTACTTTTGTCTTCATATTTTTAAATATGCGAAAACATATTTTTTTTATTGTACTGGAATGTTATCATTCGATTTCTCTGTCTATCTAATTCACTAATACTACTAATAAATTAAAATTTAAATCATATATCTCCAACTTAAAATAAAATGTCAAACAATTTACTAATAATTATTACTCCTTATTACACAAACTTTTTCAAAAGAAACTTTTAAAGCAATTAAGAAATATGATATGACCCATAAACCCTAAGAAACTTTTTCAAATGAACTTGTTATTATTACTTTTAAACTTTCTTATTCATTAAGAAGATGCTATGAACATAAAAAACTATACAAAAATTAATAAAGATTTGAAATATTTAATATAGTCAGCATGAAAGATATCAAAAGTAAAAAATGTGATATGACCACAATAGCACTTTCCATCACCTTTAAAGGTGTATTTTTATTAAAAAAAAATAAAATCTATCACAATCACTATCATTACTTTATGTAACATCCCGTTTTTCTAGTTTCAGTTAATAAAATGAAAATTTATTATGAGTCGGGCTAGTGTTGGGTTAAATGGATACGGGTTATGAACTTGGGTTATGAAGGAAAGAGGAAAAGACCATGGGCTTAAGCCCATGATCCATAATTATGAAAACCATTAATCACTCATTTAATTCATTTTACACACATTCCATACACCTCCCAAAACACACATTTAAGCTCTCTCTAGTCTCTCTCTCTCTCTCTAGCCGAAATCACCAAGGGAAAACCGATCCCGATCCAAGGTAATGATAGTATGATATTGTATGAGCTTAAACCCGATAGATATGGTCAAAGTGCAGTCAGAAGTTCTGGTAGATGAAGGACTGGTGAAGAAAGAAAGTATTTTCGGTCAGCAAGATGAGCTGGTGGAAAACACTCATGGTGTTAAGACTAGGTTTGACCGTATGTGGATTCCACGCCATGGGGATCTCAGAGGTCAAATCTTTGATGAAGCTTATAAGATGTACCAAGATTTTAAAAGAGATTATTGGTGCCTGGGATTGAAGAATGATGTAGTAGATTATGTCAGTAAGTGTTTAACTTGTTTACAAGTCAAAGCCGAACATCAGAAGCCTTATGGAAAGATGTAACCCTTGGAGATACCTGAATGGAAATGGGAACACATCACCATGGATTTCATAACTAAGCTATCTCGTACAGCTAAGCATCATGATACCATCTGGGTGATTGTGGATCGTTTTACCAAGAGTGCTCACTTTCTGCCTATACGAGAGGCTATCTCGTCAGAGACATTAGCAAGGTTGTTCATTAAAGAGGTTGTATCTAAGCATGGAGTGCCGTTATCGATCGTGTCGGATAGAGATACTCGGTTTACTTAGAGGTTTTGGAAGAAGTTCCATGAAGCTATGGGAACAAGATTGAACATCAGTACGGCGTATCATCCTCAAACAGATGGACAGTCTGAAAGGACGATCCAAACCCTTGAAGATATTCTATGTGCTTGTGTTTTAGACTTTGGAGGGAGTTGGAATGATTATCTGCATCTGGCAGAGTTCTCTTATAACAACAACTACCATTCAAGTATTGGTATGTCACCATTCGAGATATTGTATGAAAGACGTTGTAGAACTCCGGTATGTTGGGGAGAGATTGGTAAAAAAGAGATGGGAAGTTTGGAAGTTGTTCTAGAAACTTTTTCAAAATTTGATCAAATTAAAGCAAGGATGAAGGCTGCTCAAGATCGACAGAAGTCGTATGCCGATAAGCGGCAACGACCGATTGAGTTTAACGTTGGTGAAAATGTGATGCTCAAGGTCTCGCCTTGGAAAGGAATTATTCGTTTTAGGAAGAGAGGGAAGTTGAGTCCGAGGTACATTGGACCGTTTAAGATTATGAATCACGTAGGTGAAGTGGCTTACAAGCTGGAATTGCCTAAATAGCTAAAAAGAATTCACTCAACCTTCCATGTTTCTCATCTGAGAAAATGTCTGGCTGATGACACGTCGCACGTGCCATTAATGGACATTGAGGTTGATGACAGTTGAACTACATTGAGCAACCAATCAAGTTAGTTGACCGCAAGGAAAAGCAGTTTCGTCATAAAGTTATCCCATTAGTGAAAGTGATATGGAAGCATCACAAGGGATCGGATGCTACATGGGAAGTTAAATAAGAGATGCGCAAATTTTATCCAAATTTGTTTATGTAATAGTTAGGTTTCGGGGACGAAACCTCTTTAAGGAGGGAAGACTTGTAACATCCAGTTTTTCTATTTTCAGATAATAAAATGAGAATTTATTATGAGTCGGGCTAGTGTTGTGTTAAATGGATACGGGTTATGGACTTGGGTTATGAATGAAAGAGGAAAAGATCATGGGCTTAAGCCAATGATCCATAATTATATAAACCATTAATCACCCATTTAATTCATTTTACACATATTCCAAACACCTCCCAAAACACACACTTAAGCTCTCTCTAGTCTCTCTCTCTCTCTCTCTAGCCAAAATCACCAAGGGAAAACCGATCCCGATCCAAGGTAATGATAGTATGATATTGTATGAGCTTAAACCCGATAGATATGGTCAAGGAAAGTATGTAAGAACAGGTATGGTACAGCTGCATGAAATAAAGGGACCAGACCCTTATAATATCTGTGAGGATAGGGACCAGACCCTAATAATATCTGTGAGGATGAGGACCAGACCCTTATAATATCTGTGAGGATAGGGACCAGACCCTTAAAAAATCTGTAATGGTAGGGACCAGACCCTAATAATATCTGTGATGTTGGGGACCAGACCCTTATAATATCTGTGAGGTTATAGGGCGGAAGGCTCTTTAAATAGTATGGATAGTTATGTATATAAAGTATAGCATGAATAATGTACACACCTTCGGGCACGTGTGCAAGTATGATAACAGATTGTATGCCGTATGATTAACTAGAACTCACTCAGCGTAGCTGACTTTTAGTATGTACGCAGGTGAGTAGATTGAGGCATCTTGCATAAGGGGAAGCACATGGCATGAACTTGAAGAAGCTGGCATCTCAAGAAATGTTATTTTAAAGACAATATTTTTATGTTTAAATGTTTTGAATGCTCGTTAAGACAAGAATGGATGGTTCTGTAATATAATGGTTTGAATGTTTTAATATTCCGCGAATGTTTTTATTAACTCTGATATTATGAACTGTGTTTATGAGTAAATCCAACGTCCAACGTAGGGCACCGATAACGGGGCTTTACACTTTATGTCACCATCACATCTATTACTTTATGTCATCCTTACATTCTCTCTCTTTATTTTTTAAATTTCATTTTAATAACAATAAATTTTCTATTAAAAAACTTAAATTATTGAGTCTCTTTATTTGTTCTTGATCTTGAAAAAAATGAATAAAATTGAAAGGATTTATGAATACATGAGATTGGATCTTGAAAAAAAAAATGTGATGGTTGCATATGAAAATGTGCAGGGAGAGAGACCTTTTAAATGAATTAAAAAAAAGTGTATCAAACTAATTTAAAATTGATTATTTTATGTCACAATTGTTTACTTTATGTCACAGTCACTTTCTCTCTCTTACACATATCCTCACACACACACACAAAATATTTCTCTTTCCTACTTTTTCTTTTTTCTCTTATTCCATTTTGTTTACTTTATGTCACATCACTTTCTCTCTCTTGCAAATTGTTTACTTTATGTCACAATCTTTCTCTCTCTCTCTCTCTTCACAAGCTTCAGTAAGCTTTTAAACAAGTCTGCATTTTTCTGTCACTCTTTAGAAATCCATCGCATCACAAGTTGATTTCTTAGAAGGTTTCCGATCTGAAAGTAATATAAACATATGTTAATTGTATTAAAAAAACATATGTTAGTTGTTTAAAACATATGTTAAATTTTATAAAAAACATGTTTTAAACCAATAAAGACTTTTAATTATAAAAAAAATTAATAATAATAAAAAGTGAAAGTAACACCGGCAGGTTGGAATCCCGGGCAGGTTGCAAGAAAAATGTCAGCCACCGGAGTTGCGATTGCGAGAAAACGTCCACACCACCTACCATCACCAACCATCACGGTGCCATTGTCCATCGTCCACCGTCACCAACACCCTCGCATTATGAACATTTTACATAAAAAGAAAAAGTAATAATAAAAAACAAAAATTCAATTATTTAGATCTTGAAAAGGAAAAGAAGAAAAAACATCTTATAAACAAATCAACACCAATATACACACTCATATGGATTCTTATTGATAAAAAGAAAAAAATAATAAAGAAAAAACAAAAATACAATTCTTTAGATCTTGAAAAGAAAAAGAAGAAGAAAAAAACTTATAAACAAATAAATACCAATATACACACTCATATGGATTTTTATTGGTAAAAAGAAAAAAATAATAAAAGAAAAACATCAAATATCTACCAACTATATTCAAAAGAAAAAAAAAGTAAAGATCTATCCAAAAATAAATTAAAGATCTACCATTACTTAGAGCTGAAAAAGAATGAAAAAAGAAAAGGTAAAAAAAGAAACAAACAAACCTTCAGATCTTGAAAAAAATCAAAAATCTACCAAATTCCGAGTTAATCGGATCCGGCTTGCTTTCTTCGACCTGCCGTCGCCGACCTGCCGCTGTTTCTTCTCCACTGCAAAAGTGGAATCACCGCAAACATTATTGGCCGGAGCGATACATACTCTATTTTGTTTTGGAAGATGGATAAATTTATGTTCTTGAAGTTGGTAATAATAGACAATGATAAGAGAAAATGAGAGAAAGATGGGAGAGAAGAGAGAGAGAGAAACTTCTAGGATGGTGAGAGAAAAGTGAGAAAAAAGAGATGAGAGAATGGTAAAAGGTGGAAAAGGACAATATTTATGAAATTACCTTACTAACCTTCTTATTTAAAAACAATAAATTTAAACAGTGCATACGTGGCACAACATGAGCCTCACATTTGGGTTTCCGGGGTATTCTCAACTGGATGAGGTTTTCTTCTTATACTTCCCATATATATATATATATACACAATTACAATTATGAAAATTAGTTTGTATACATATTTAATTTTCATGTATGTAATAAATTTTACACATGTAAGCTTTTAATTTATATATGTAATCAAAAATTTATATATAAAATATGATAAAAGTAGTCTCAAACAATGTTAATATATGAAAAATATTTAAACAAATGTTTAGTTGTTATGAGTTCCTAAAAGTTCTTAAGTTTTTTGGAGCTCTAAAAGGATACTAACCCTATATCTATTAAAAAAGTTTCGGGCCTACAGCGGTGATCGGCCGGGAGAGCCACCTCACCCAAAAAAAAGGCCAACCATGAAAATAGGATGACAATATTATATCATTGATAGATGTGTATACAAATGAGATACAAAAATGTACTTATAAAAGTAAGAAACCTAAATTTTTCATAACTCCAACAACCTATATATTTGTTGATTGGGGCCGCGCGATGCGACATGGAACAAAATTTATAATAATCATGTAACAATTATAGACAATAAAATGCTCATTTTTATTGTGCAATTTTTTTTATATATAATTAACATGTGAAAAAGTTACGGTCGTTGAAAAATCAGTGGCAGAAAGCTGGTTACAATTAAATTTAAAAGGAAAATATGGGTAAAGATGAAGATCCAAAGTTGTAACAATTTTTACATTTACAAAAGTTGAGAAAAATTGAGGGGATAATGTTGTAACTATTAATAGGCATATTTTCTAAATGAACAAGTTTGCCCATATCTTACATGTTATATAAGGTGTACCTTATGCATTATAAGTTGTAAATTACTTAAAAAGTATCTTAATTTCCCCATAACTCATGTATTATATATAGTACTAGCTTTTAGCCCGCGTGTTACGCGGGTTACTTTTAGTTTTTTTTAATAATTGTTTTTTTAATTATTGTTTATGTATATTTTTCATATAGGATGTGTTTAGGTATTAAACTTTAAAAGTTACATAAACTTATAAAATATGTTATATTTATTAGTTGTAGTTAAAATATAGTCTGTTTTGCTTTTTATTTATATCTCAAATGAGTCTCATTGGTCTAATAGTTAACGTGACCCAACATTTTGTTATTTAAGATGCTAATTTTCATCTTAATATTCATGAATGCATAAAGAAATTTATATGGTTTGTGTTATTTTTGTTTGTATTGACTTGTTACGGTCCGTTGGTGATGTAGAACGTATATGTTGTTTAATGGATTATAAAAAATGGGCTATCATGTGTTTGTCAATTAATGTAGCATAACATTTTGTTTTCTGTTGTTTAAAATATGTATTTTGTGCTTGATAATGAATTAACCTTTTTAATAAATTGATGTATTTGAATTTTTATAGGCCAATTCTAGTTCCACGTCTATCTAAAATGGGTACGTCATGTGTTATCATTTCATTTTTGGGTGAATTATTAATTTATTATATTTTTACTAGTATGATGTTTAGTGTGTGATTTTATTATTATTTTTATGTATTTATTATATTTATAGATTTTGTAGTTTAGTTATTATTGTGTATTAAATGAACATTTAATTTGTTAATTAATTTATATTCTTATCAAATATAATAGAAGTTATATTAGTTTATGAATTATATTAATGAAAATTTAATGATCATATGTAAAAAACTAAATTTTTAAAAATTTATTTTTTATTAATAATGTACACATTTTTAATATTTTGTACACAAATTTTTGCATTATGAAGTTTTGTAGATTTAATTCTTTTTTATATTTTAAAATGGGTAATAATTGGAAGCCGTCATTTGAAAGTGACGCTATAATGATAATAAACCGTCTTGAGAAACTCTTTCTCGCCTTCTTTATCAAATCATTTGTTTCATCTAACAATTAGAAACCCTAAGTTAAATTCCCCTTAATTAAGACGAATTTTGTTGTTAGGTGGAAGTTTTGTAGGATATTGAAGGGATTTGTGTTTGTTTTAGTTTATTTAATCAAAAATTGTATCAATAACAATTTACAACCACTTTTATAATAATATATTAGTTTTAAATAATCTCAACTATCACCTTTTGGCCGCTGTCGATCATAACTAACGAAATGACTAATGACAGTCCCACATTTTATCATTTTTTTCTACCAATGAACCCTGACTAATGGAATCTTAACGTCGTTAGTTTTCATGATGTGACATACTTATTTGGCATATATGTGGCAAGCTTATGTGAGATATTGCACTGCCACCACCACCACCATGGCAGTCACCACAACCACGACCGCCACCACCAGCAGTTCCCTAAAAATATTAAAATATTTTATATATGTTTTATGGTGTGAATTTTGACTTATGAAGTCAAGCCAACAAGTTTAAAAATAAGATAAATTATTAATATGAATCTTGTCATTTAACTTCTAGAGTTCACATGGTACTTCAATGAAGCAAATTTATGGATCCTCTTGCCAAATATGAAGTTGATATTATGACTCATTTATAAACAACCCATTACAAAGCATAACAAAGAAATTGTGTATACCTTTTGTATCTTCTTTATCAGAATAATTATATTTTGAGGATACAATTAAGCTAAAATAGCATTCATCTTCTGTCAAGGTATTCATAAAATTCTGCCAAGGTTAGGTTGGACTGCGTGGGCCCGCTAGCATGATTATAAAAACACAATGCAATAAATTTCAGACGACATTTAACCCATGTGACCCATATGACCCTTTTAGGATTATGTTTTATTATTTCTTATAGTATTGTTAATTAAAGCTTGTAAATGTAGAAAGTTTTCTATAAGTGTTTATATAAATATATCTATAGTTACTACTCTAAAAATATACGCTATTTATTATAACTTCTAGATGTGTTTCCAATCAGCTTACATGCTAATTTAAGCCTATAGAAGAACCGAACATTAACGAACTGTTCTACTGGAAGTTCATCTTCATTTATTTAAAAAAGGAACAAACATGAACATGTATTTTGTTTGTTCATTTATCTTCGTGAGCATCCAGTTATGTTCGTTAATTTACGTTGATGTATTTTCATTCGTTTATGTTTTATAAACATCTAAGCAGTTATAATATATATATATAAAGGGCTCGTTAAAATGAAGGAGGTAAATTTAAGCCACTAATTTAGATGTGTTTTCTGGATAAATTGTGATGTATTAGACTTATTAATTTCCATTGCAAACTGTTCATTTAGATTTCAAATTAACGAACATGAATGCACACGGACATGCCCTTATTTTTTATGAATGAACATGAACAAAGTAATGATAAGGTACCTTGGAATACCAAGGATTCCATTATGCCAACGGCCTAGTGTTTCCCATTTTCTGAAATACGAAGCTAAATAATTTGGTCTAAATGTAAACAAAATATGTAACCTCCATTACGACCAAATCTAAATCAAATACGCTTCGTGTTACCATTGGACCGTTTGTGATTTATGACCCACATCAATTGAGAAAGAATCCAACACCTTCAACTTTAACTTTATGAACCTTTTGTATTGATGCATGAAGATATTTATTCTAGAATTGACCTTGTTTCAACATGCTTGATATTTGATGATAAAATATCAATAAGTTGCTACTCGCTACCCAAAATAACATCAACAATGTTCTTGAAATAAGATTTTTTAATCACGTCACTTCAACATTTGGGATTCTTTTGCAATAGAAAGTTGGTATTACATACCTGTGATTATTTTCTTTTTAGTTTTTTAATAAACAGATTATGGTAGTGATCATACTATTGTTGTAACAAGAATAATTATCAAAGGTAAAACAAAGTTGCATACCTTTTCTTTTTAATAATTACAGAAACATCATTCCCGTCTCATATAGCTTGTCTTGTCTCACAAAAATGTATACTTTGCTCATTTTTTATGAACTTCTCCAAAGATAAAACACACATTTTACACTGCAATTATTAAATATTTAAATGTAAAAAAAAAGTTTTAAACTACATATTACCAACATACAAAGGCACACACATACCCAAGAGCACATCATAAAAACATATTACATACAGAGTAGAAACAACTGACCTTAAGTGCAGTACCAAGACATTCTCATAAGATGGTTACTTCAAATAAATAGCACGCAACTCAAGTTGCAAGAACAATTCTCCGTTTGTAATATGCGAAATTATACTATTTCTTTATTTATGTGCAAAACTGCAGATAACACATTCGTTCAATTTAGATACTTAAACTTACAAATAAGTAAAACATGTAGTAATATTGAGTTGAAAGTGAAGTTTCAAACACCAACAATATCTTTATCTTAAAAATATATTATTAAACAAAACCATAAAAATCCAAAAGTCAAACAAACATATGTGAAAAAAACCAAAACCTTGCAAATTAAATAAGCATCCAAATTAAAGTGAGTTCTGCTCTGCAAATAAATCAGGAGATAAAACAATTTACAAATCCTTAAAATAAGTTATAAACAATCTGCATAAAAGAAATTATTTGACTACGAAACCCAAAGTTTACTGTAATACCCCACTGAAGTATTTAAGTAAATTAAAACCAATCAGCATGAAATTAAATTTCAAAAACAATTGTTTGATCATTAAAGTCAAACTCCATCAGATATAAGGCCCCGAACCCGGTGTCCTACTTTGGCATTGGATTTACTCATAATCACAGTTCCATTTATCAAAGTTAATTAAAACTTTCGCGGAATAAATAAAAGTCAACCATTCATTACAAACATTTAAAACTTGTTTTTAAAACATAACAAAAGTAACTTATTAAAACATCATGACAAATATTCATTGGATGCCAGTCTCTTTAAATCATGCCATGTGTCCGTGTAACATCCCGAAATTTCCAAGTAATATTAATTATATTACTTAATATTAGAGAGAAAGTTTACCCGGGTTATTAGGAAATAAATAATAGAATATGAGTTGGTATGGGTCGGGCTAGTGTTGGGTAATGGATGTGGGTTGTGGACTTGGATTAATTGAGATGGGTTAAATAAGAATGGGATTTCAGGGATATAAATACCCCCAAAATCCCAAAAATATCTTCATTTACATCTATTTCTTCACACACTCAAAACACACATTCTAACCGATCAAGATTCGAAGCCGAGACCCGAGATTTTGTTGATAGATCTGAGTTGGTGAGGTAAGAACAAATCCAACAAAGCTAATATTACTGAAAATGGTTAGGATTGGATGGGTTAACCGGACCCGAAACCCAAACTGCCCAAATCGGACCCCTAAAACGTCGATTTTAGGCCGATTTGATGGTTGGGATTTGTAGGCGCCGATCATACGATTCCGTGGGTACCAAAATCGAGTTATTTGGCTAAGAAACGAAGGACTTATGGGCAAACAGATCTGCAGCGCGATAACTTCGCCTGCAAGATTAAGTTCGCCTGATGAACTTCGCCTTCAAGCGTAACTTCGCCTTCAAGCGTAACTTCGCCTAAGGATAACTTCGCCTACGGCCAAGTTCGCCTAAGGATAACTTCGCCTACGGCCAAGTTCGCCTAATGATAACTTCGCCCGAAGCCAAGTTCGCCTAAGGATAACTTCGCCTGAAGCCAAGTTCGCCTAAGGTTTAAATTCGCCTGAAGCCAAGTTCGCCTAAGGTTTAACTTCGCCTGAAGTGAAGTTCGTTTAGAAAATAAATTAAAAACGATAAGTTAAAGTAAGCTAATACTAGGCCACCGATTAGGTCAGGCGAGTATTGATACGTGTAACTTGTACAGTTAGCCGAGCTCAGTTAAAGAAGAGATTTACAGCTACCAGAGGAAGAAGCAGAGTCCAGGTGAGTTTCTAGCCCCATTCCTTGTTATGTTTTCGGGGCTGTGTGCATACTCGATGTGAAGTGTGAATACACTTACCTTAAGTGGTAAGTGTATGCTATAGATGTTATACGAGGTATATATATTTTATAATGCTTGTCGGTACGTGAACGATCTTCGGATATTGCACGTATCGCCAAGGATAGTAAATTCCAAGTGGTTGATAGTGTGTATGAATGTTATGATGTAACTTGTTTATTACGTAAATACCGAACTGATATGAAGTGTGATATAGACAAGTAGAGGTAGAGCGTGTTAGAAGTGACAAGAGTCTAGTAAGGGTGTTAGTGGCATAACGTGAGCGCGTGATAGGGAAAGCCTGTACGTGCCATCGTTATTATGTGTGTATGATTGTTGATGTGACTTGCTTATTATGTAAATGATATGAAGCGTGTTGTAGACAAGTAGAGGTAGAGCGTGTTAAAAGTGGCAAGAGTCTAGTAAGAGTGTCAGTGGCATAACGATAGTACGTGGTAGGGTAAGCCTATACGTGCCTTCGTTATTAAAGTGGCAAAGTGGCATAACGTTTTACGTTATTAAAGTGGCAAAGTGGCATAACGTTTTACGTTATTAAAGTGGCAAAGTGGCATAACGTTTTACGTTATTAAAAGTGGCAAAGTGGCATAACGTTTTACGTTATTAAAGTGGCAAAGTGGCATAACGTTTTACGTTATTAAGTGGCAAAGTGGCATAACGTTATACGTTATTAAAGTGGCAAAGTGGCAAGGTGGTAGGTGTAAATAAGAGGCTAAGTGGTAAGTTAAGCAGGTTATGTGCGAAAGTGTGAATACACTTACCTTAAGTGGTAAGTGTATAAGATGTTATACAAGTAACTATTATGTAATGCTTGTCGGTACGTGAACGGTCTTCGGATATTGCACGTATCGTCAAGGAGAGTGATTGTCAAGTGGTTGTTAGTGTGTATGTAATCTATGATGCGACTTGCCTATTATGTAAATATTGTATTGGTATAAAGAGTGCTGTAGACAAGTAGTGGTAGAGTGTGATAGAAGTGGCAGAGTCTAGTAAGAGTGTTAGTGGCATGACGATAGTACGTGGTAGGGTAAGCCTATACGTGACTTCGTTATTAAGGTGGCATCAAGTGGCATATAGTGGCATAAGTGGCTAAGCTGTAGGGGTAATTAAGAGGCTAAGCTATAGGGGTAATTAAGTGGTTAAACAGTGGCATGTTAGACAGTGGACTATGTGTCTTCAGATACGTATATATATTGTATGAAGTGGTTGTATGATAAGTGGCTTGATTAACTAGAACTCACTCAGCGTAGCTGACTTATAGTATGCACGCAGGTGAGCTGATTATAGAGTTAGCATGAGGATGACACACGGCATGGATTGAACGGCTGGCATCTGAAGAAAGAAGTAAAGATGTTTTAAATATAAAGTTTTGTGTTATGGTATCAAAGAAAAGATTTAAAGTTTTGTAACAAATGATTGATGTTTTATATTCCGCGAAAAGTTTTAATAAACTCTGATTTGAAGAACTGTGTTTATGAGTAAATCCGACGCTAAAGTAGGGTCACCGGGTTCGGGGCCTTACAGTCCGTCTCTCAAGCCGGCTGCTTCAATCTATTTACCTACGTGCATACTAAAAGTCAGCTATGCTGAGTGAGTTCTAGTTAATCAAGTAACGTACAATACATTCACATACTTATACATACGCATCCAAAGATACCTATTATATACTTAACCTGCTTATCTTTCTTTCGTATATACATAAGTATATACCTTCTTTCTTCCTTCCTTCTTTCTTTCTTTCTTTCTTTCATACTTATATATATATATATATATATATATATATATATATATATATATATATTTAATCTTACTTTTCATACATATATGTTTTAAAGAGCCTTTCGCCCTATAACCTCTCAGATATTATAAGAGTCTGGTCCTTATCCTCTCAGATATTATAAGGGTCTAGTCCCTATCTTCTCAGATATCATGAGGGTCTGGTCCCTATCATCTCAGATATTATAAGTGTATGTCCCTCCTCATAACTTCGTATCTTCATATATATATATATATATATATATATATATATATATATATATATATATATATATATATATATATATTTCTTCATACTATCATTTATACAATTTCATACATACCCTGCTATACTTCTAAGTTATTGTGACCTCTAGCTACAGAGGTCCGGGGGCAGTACCCCTGGCAGCAGAGTTCTAGGGGCGGCATCCCCTAGCGGGGTCCAAGGGGCAGAGCCCCTGGCTGGGATTAAGCTCATCAGAAAACTGAGGTTCAATTATTTAAACAATCAAATCTTCATTTTAAACGTTACCTTTCATTATTAATTAATTACTTATTCTTATCTTAACCATCATATAAGTCTGTATCTATCGTTTACGTACGTATACGCTGTTTATCGTTCGTTTATTTCATAAAATCATTAACCAGCGTATTAGTATATTTTGGGCGTATAAGTTGCTTCAGGCGTATAAGTTGATCCAGCGTACAAGTCCCATTAAGCGCATAAGTTTCTTCCAGCGTGTAAGTGTATATGGCGTATAAGTCGTACATACCCGCTACATACATATGCGCTGCACACTCATACGTTTATACACATATGTGCCACTTATACTTATACGCCTATCATACTTATACTTTTATCCATCTTATACGCTGACAGGCATACACGCTACATATACATATACGGCTCTTACTTATACGTTGCTAAACATATACGGCGTATATACTTATACGCCGTATACGTTCTGTTCAGCTCTTGAACACGCGTTTTTGGGGTTTTTCTTTGATTTCGGCGTCGTCAGCCTCCGTTAACCACCATGGCTGATCGGGGTTTGATCGTTTATAGTCTAGGTAGCCCCGGAGTGTCCAGATCTGAGCTAAGGTGGTCCTTAAGCTCGTTTTTGGTTGATTAAACGCCCGAACAAAGCTAGATGTAGATCCAAACGGCTTGTTCGACATCATGGGGCTGCGGTGTCTGGTTCTACTATGTTTGTACAGCTGAGATAAATCATTTCTTACATTTGGTTGGTCTCGGATCTTTGAATATAATAGAGTAGAGAGTGTTTGGCTTAAGTGTGTGTTTTTGAAGGTGTAGGCTATGTTGTAGAGATGGATGAAAATGGAAAAGATTAGGGTTTAAGGGGTATTTATACACCCTTAAGTCCACGGACCTAAGACCCATCTTTCCTATTTGGTCCATATTTAATTTCATTTAATAGCCTATTTAACTTTTCACTTTTATTATTTTATTATATCTCTACTAAGTCAAGTAAACTTTTCCATCATAATTAAATAAAATATTAATCATCATTCTTAGAAAATTCAGGATGTTACACCAGAATAGCCTACTGAGGTGTTTAGCCCAAAACATTAAAACTACCATATTTAATAATATGATACTTTAACTTTGAAAGTAAACAAAACCTAATTCACTTCAGCTTGACGCTTCTGATTAAAATTAAACATAAATTTGCATATCACAATTTTGGAGTTTATCAGTAAACATCTAACATAAAATTAAGACGAATCTGAATGTGGTCAAACCTATAAAAAAAAGATTAATATTTGTAAAACATAGTACTTATAACAGTCAGATCTTTTAACATCGATGAATATCAACGATGGCTTTCTTCTATATCCATTAGAGTTCCATTGTAACAAACCGCTCCAATCATATAATAATAATAATAATAATAATAATAATAATAATAATAATAATAATAAATGTATATGATTTAGAAGGGTGTAAAGTTCCAGCAACTTATCCAGTCATGATTTTGTAACCGGGATAATAAACCTCAAATTATCTTCATTAACTAACAAAGGCATAACGAAAAAAAACCCTAATCAGAACACTAACGGAAATAACCTTTTGAAACTGAATACAATAATAATAATATATATCATAAAACCTTAACAAAACTAATGAAAAAACCTAATTAATAAAGAACTATGAATATTTAATAGTTAACAAAAGCCGATCTTAAATATAGAACAAAGGCCAATCATTTTTAGGTATACATATAGATAAGGAGTAGTGATACAACTTATTGAATTCGATTTGAGAGGATAAAAATGGGGTCTAGGGGCGGCAGCCCCTAGCAGGGTCTAAGGGGCAGAGCCCTTGGCTGGGGCCGAGCTGCCAGGTCAGTTTGGAAAAATTTTATTTTAATTAACATTCTTTAACACAAATTTCACTAGAATTCTTAAATTATTATTTTATTCGCTAACTCATTGTTATAACGAATGACATCTGGTTAAGCCTCATTCGTTATCACATTCGTGATGACGAATGGTTTGATCTTAAACGAATGATTGAGTAACGAGTGAATTAGGCCATTCGTGATTTCTTTGAGACGAATGAAAGGCTCATTCGTTACAGGAGCACACGAATGTATCTACAAAGAATGGTTCCATTCGCAGGGGTCGAGCTGCCAGGTCAGTTGGGAAAAATTTTATTTTTATTAACAGTCCTTAACACATATTTCATTAAAATTCTTAGATGATTATTTTCGTTAACTCATTCGTTATGACGAATGGGTTCTGGTAAAGAAATTTGCTATCCCATTCGTTTTAACGAGTGATTCCATTCGTTATAATGAATGACTCGATCTGAGTCTTATCGAGACGAATGAGAGAATAACGAATGAATTAAACCCTTCGTGACATCTGGAGACGAATGAGAGGACCATTCGTTATAAAGGTATGCAAGTGTATCTTATAGCGAATGGCTTGATTCGTTGTCTTAGTCATAACGAATGGGTGGGTAACGAACGACGAATACCATTCGTGAATTCCCTAAGACGAATGAGGGGTTCATTCGTTACAAGACACGCGAATGTGTCTTATTCGCTATGACTGCTTAACGAATGATCAATCATTCGCTATTCATAACGAATGAATATCAGGGATTATCCATTTGTTGACTCAATAGTCAAAGTCAAAATTGTCAATACCAGATCTGCAATAAACCTTCAAATCATGATGAAATAACACAAATTTGGTATCGTTCTGCTCGTAATAACCTCGCTGACAAACCCCAACCATCCAAACATCTATACACCGCGTTTAAATGGTGCGTTTGTTCAATATATATACATGGTTAAACACTTGATTAATTCACCCCTTAAACGTTAACGAATTTCAACAAGAATCGTTGTGTTTAATTCGTTTTTACCATTCATGTATAGATCTAGTTATACTAAGCGATCCGAGCATAAATGAACAAGTTTTCGTTATAAAACATACCTTAAGCGAATCGTTTTCAAGAACACGATCTAGTCTTGATGTATGTATTGCTCGTCACGATGCTCTAACACTAACAAGTTCGGGTTTTTGCCTTCGGATCTTGGTCCGAGATAAAGGAAAGTGTTTGTGTGTGCTTTTGAAGGTGTAGGCTATGATGCAGAGATGAATAAAAATGGAAAGGATTAGCGTTTAAGGGGTATTTATACTCCCTTAATCCCATGAACTTAAGGCCCATTCCATCCCTTATTCCATCTTTTAATGTCCAAGCTCACCATCTAAAAGTTTATTTATCTAAACTAGATAATAACGCATTATCAAATAAACGGAATTCCCTTTATCATTATCATAGAAAGTAGGATGTTACAACATGTTAAATACTAATAGTATAAACATTATTACAAAAGAGATTTCATCGTCGCATAGACTTTTGGTAACCATTGATACTTTGCTATTTAAAAGGGGGTTGCCCGTTTGTCTGCCACTTTATTGTAATCGTTTTATAGTAACTAATAATCCAAAGTTTACACAAAAAATAAATACCTGACGGGGAAACATGACGTGAGTGGTATATTTTTATTTTTTATTTTTTTTACCTTGTATATTTTACTTGCAATTTTTGCGTGAGTAATGTATTTACTAACTGATTTTACCAAGGGATTATTGATAGGCACTCTCACCAACCAAATTACAAAACGTAATGGAATGAACGAATGAATGGAATAGAGAATGGAATGGAATGAACAAATGAATGAAATGAATCATTACCATTCCATTATGTTGTTTGGTTACCACAAATGAATGAAATGAATAATCACTTTACTATTATTTTATTATTAAGTAGTAAACTATACACATATTTTTTTTTGTTAGTTAATGGGACGATAATAACATAATGCGATATAATAATAAAAAAATATAATAATTATTATAATTAAATAATAGTTATACTATAAGAAATTAATAATAATAATAATTGTTGATCATTTCATTCCATTTCTTGAAGGAATGAAAAAAAAGCACCTCTTACTAAGGAATGAAAAATGTTATTTATAGAAGGATTTTCATTCCTTAGTAAAAATTCATTCCATTGATGAATACAACAAAACATGCTTTATTTTATTCCTTTTGAATGATTCATTTCATTCCGCCTACCATTACTTAATACGAAACGCTACCTTAGTTTCAAGACCATCAGTTCTAATGTAATAGTTACCATAAAAAAAGCGGGTTAATAGTTTCGGGAGACGAAGGACACATTCTTTGTTCTCTTTTAGGTTTGAAAAAGGTTGACAATATTTTTAGTAAGTTATCATTCTTATATACATAATTTATTACTGACGGAATGGTGACGGGATAACCCTTCACAAATGGTATCACCGACAAACAATGAAAAGCCCAATAATCTAATATGGAACTTTATCCTTGGTATCACCAAATGATTACCAAGGATAGTCCATCGAAAAATAGCTCTCAAATTCAAAATTGGTTTGGATTTACTCACGCCAATTATCTGTCAGCCATTCGTTGGTAATAAATAACAATCTCAACTTTCTAGGTTATGTTACATCTATTATTGATTCTCCGGTAATCACCGAGAATTATTCTTAATGAGATTTTTCACTTACCGGATCTTATTTGTAAATGGAAAGTCACCGGTGATCCTCATATTTGCTTAGTTTTATTTGTAGTTTTTTTTAAATATTTTTTAATAAGCCATCAAAACCAATTATTTAATTAAATTATACATCACTTACTGTTTTTTAACTAACATCTAATAGACTGAAACCATCTTATGTTTAGTTCCAACAAAAATTGTATAGGAGGTACCCTAGTTGTAAAATCAAACTTATGCAACGTGACTGCTATAACCATAACACCAGCAAAAACCTTTCCACGAGTCTAAATATATAACGGGGATGATGGAATTGGTAATAACACATCCGTCAAGGAACAAGTTGAAACTAAGGTTAGTACGCATGACGATATTGTCTCTCACCATACCTTCACATGTGGGGGAACATGTTCATGTTAACATTCACATGGCTGTAACTATCCATTCCATTTTTTTTTAATAATGTTTTGTATCAAAGTAAAGACGGGACAAAATAGATGACCTTCAATATACCTTTTCTAGGAAATTAAAGAAACAGTTTTCCCATGGGTATAACCGTAATTAACACATACTATAAAAATACATATATATTATACATGGGTCTATATAATATTTGTAACTATAAAAGATTGTCCTTTTTGCATTCTCCTTATAATTAAATTTTTAAAATCATTTGGACAAATGTAGCCAATTTTACCATCTTTGGTACGATAAAGTCAAGAGAATTATCACATGGATTCAATGTCTACGTACTCTTGGATTTGTATCTCTACTGCCGCGATGAAACAATCAACACATAATAATTACGATAACATAAACTAGTCCATTATATTTGGTAATTGATGTCCATGTTAACCATTTCAATATCATGTTTTTATTTTTGAAAAACGAAGAGTGTTATTTAAAATGTTAACCAAATCCTTCAACTCTAAACATGTGAAAGTGTAATTTGGTTGATTTTACCATCAACTAACAAGAAAAACACATCATCAAGTTGATTATATGATAAACGTGTATTCTTTATAAATTAAATTCGAATCAACTAGTTAACAACTAACATTCTAGAATTAATTAATCCTAAAATAAATATTATAAACTAAACTATATTAATATACACTAAAGTAATAAGAAAAAAATGCTGGTCAACACAAAGCTTTATAAAATTAGACAACACTTGCAATATTAATATTGAAAAGTGAGAACCTTTATAAAACTAGACGAAACTATGTTGATATTGAAGATTAAAATTTAACATGTGTGTGCGTGACCCTGCAGTTTGAGTTATGGCTGCAACTTGAGCAATGGCATAGAATTGGTTTCATTCTAGTGTGGCTGCTCAATAGAGATGCGGTCTAATGGTACCAAAGTTGGTAAAAATGTATACTTGAAGCTTCAAGCCATTGATGAATAAAAATGTATATTTAAACAATTAAAAGTAGAACTGAAGGGTGTACGTGTATGTTTGTCTCATATAGTTGAAGCTTCAAGTGCAATTATTGTCAATTCTTGTAAGGCCTCGATCCTGGTGCCCTACTTGGACATTGGATTTACTCATAAACACAGTTCTAAGTATTAGATTTAATTAAAACTTTTGCGGATTATAAAAACTTTCAATAACATTTCATGTTATTTCAAAACTTGTCTTAAACAAACATATTTTGTCTTTCAAAATAAAACATCATTCATAAATGCATCATAATTCATCGGATGCCAGCTTCTTAATCTTCTGCCACGTGTCCTCCTCAAGCTAGCTGTCTCATTCTACTCACATGCGTGCATACTAAATGTCAGCTACGCTGAGTGAGTTCTAGTTAATCATACAATACGTTCACCACCTTACTTATATGTATCCGAAGACGCATATTACTTTCTTATACATCATTCATACATATATACATACTTTCGTTCATACATTATACTTTCATACCTTCATACTTTCATTCTATTATACTTACATACTTTCATACTTTCTTTCTTTCATATACATACTTATACGTTTTAAAGAGCATTACGCCCTACTTTCCTCGAGTATTATTAGGTCCCAGTTCCCTCTTGCCTCAGATATTATTATAAGGTCCGGTTCCCTCTTGCCTCGAATATCATTAGGGTTCGGTTCCCTCTTGCCTCGAATAGTGTTATGGTTCGGTTCTCTTTTCTTCCATATAAACATACCTTACCTTTCTGTGTCTTTATAATTATAACCTTCATACATACTTTCAACATTTGCATTAGCATACATACATTATTCATACATACTTTCCTTTACAATTACGGGGTTTATTGAGAGTTTGTTTGTGTAATATTAAGTTTGCAGTAGGTTTAGATGAAAATGACCCTAATCGTCATCTAAACCTACTGCAAGCTTAATATTACACAAACAAACTCTCAATAAACCCCATAATTGTTCATCAAAGACCCGATTCTGGCTACCTTCGTTCAACGTCAATCCGAAACCATACCAGGTAATTTTATATGGATTTGAATCACTTTTAGCCGATTAACAAAACCCCTGACATAATTTGATCGAACATGGAATGGATTAAAATTTTTGAAAAGCTAGGGTTTTGATAAAGATGATGAACTTTAAAGTTAATTTAAATATTTTTTGTTTCTGATCTATTAACAAATAAACAGTCTGGCCTACTGATTAGTTCATGTGAATGTGGGCAGAAGGACCCGGATTCGAATCCGGGTCAGCCCGTTTTTACTTTTTATTTTCTTTTAAATCATTTTTTTTCTATTATATATTAAACCAAATAAAAGTTATAAAAAAATTATATAAATTATAAAAAATTATTTGAAGTGAGTAAAATTTATTATAAATTATATTGATCACATTTCACCTAAAAACATGACTTTGTTTTCATTAAGTTTCGTTAGAAACCCGATTAATATTATATTAATAATTATTATTTCGTTAAACATTATAACACGCCAATGTAATTATTTTCAAACTAAAATTCTGTTAAAGATCCACAATTCATAAACATTATAAATCTCAAATCCGTCATGTTCGTTTAACATTAGTTTAACTTATATGTATACTAGGGTAGAATCCCGTGTGCAACACGGGTTAGAATAAATAAATTTCAATGACGACACAATATAAAACACAAATAATGTGTTAAATTGTTTATATAAATATGCAGTTTACAGTATAATAAATTACATATTAAACGACATGGTGTGTGTATATATACATACATACATACATGTATATATATAGCTTTATATTCCTAAATCTCTAAATATTTATGTGTATATAACATTTATAGTTTTATATGTAACTTAACTGTCTTTGTCTCTACATGTATTTCATGTCATCCGTTTTATCTTTGTGTTCTTAACAACGGATATAAAATATCAAACTGTACGACGTTTATAGTCCGGATAACATGAAATATTTTTAAAACTAAGCAACCATACACGATATATCATGAAAGGGCTAATGACAAGTTTAATGACAAATGCATTTTATAAGGTCATTGGGTATACTCTAACCCCAACATAAATTAAGATTACGTGGCACTTTAAAAATGGATTAAACCACTCCTCACTTGTGTTAAATTTTTTAAAAATGGGTCATGGATTATATGCTTTTAACGGGTTAAAAGACAAAGAACAATATATTAAATTAACAATTAATAGGAGTGATATGGAGTTAAATGGATTAAACCATTTACTTTGGGTGAGATGGAGTGAAAGAGAGAAAAATAAGTGACGTTGTGTTTATATAGAGTTAAGAGGGTTTAGAGAGTATACCCAATGGCCTAATAGTTGGTTTCCTTAATAATTTCTTCCTTAATATGGGATGGGATTAATATAGTTTTTTTTTACTTTAAAATGTGTCAAGTGGCATAAGATGGTCTAATTAGATGCTGACAGTCTGACACCACCACATTTTTATTTATTATGTTAAGGATTACTTAAAAAGAATACATAATTGTTGAAATGATAAAAACCGAGTATTTATTCTTTAAGCTAAAGTTCTTTTATTTTGTTATTTAAATAATAATAACAATGATAATAATAAGTAAACAGAGTATTTCATTTTCTTATACATGGAAGAATAATATGCACTCTCACATGTCTATGGAGATACTCTCATTCTTGAAGTTTTAAAATTTAAAAATTACAATTTATAACAACACACATTTATTATTGACATTTATTACTAATTACTAATTAATTAACTCATAATAATAGGAGAAGCATATTTAAAGAAAGGATCAATTACCATTTAACAATTTTAATTATTCTTTTTTTAAATAAAGAATAAAAGTTTTAATGATTGAGATAAAACTTGCCAAGTGGCACAAATAGGTTTTTGTTTATTATAATAGTAGATATATGTATGTATATACACACACACACACACATGTATACATATTTTCATCTATTAAACTTTAAAATTCATTAACGTATTCGTTGTTCAAAATAAAATATACTGTTAACACAAATCTCATTAGAAATCTTAAATTATTATTTTATTCTCTAACTCATTCGTTATAGCAAATGGTCTCTTGGTTAAGCCTAATTCGTTATCCCATTCGTTATGACGAATGGTTTGATCTGAGACGAATGAAAGGGTAACGAATGACTAAGGCCTCCGTGCTTTTTATAAGACGAATGAGGGCTCATTCGTTACAAGAGTACACGAATGTACCTATAACGAATGGTTGATTCGTTGCCTTCTTATGAAGAATGAATTCATAACGAATTAGTAAGATCATTCGTGACTTCTGCAGGAAGAATGGTGGGGGGAGGTTCATTCGTTATCAAGACACACGAATGTGTCCCATTCATTATGGCTGTCTAACGAATGTCCAATGATTCGTTCGGTCATGATAAATGTGCATCAGTCTTATCCAAAACTTTGACTCAGAGGTCAAAGTTAAAATCGTCAAGAACACAATTGGTCAACACGTATCAGATTTTCAATTATCCTTCAAATCACAACGAAACAACACGATTTTGGTACCAATATGCTCGTATACACGTCGCCTACAAACCCCAATCAACCCAAACATCCAAATATCGTGTTTAAATGGTGTATTTGATTCATATATATTACGGTTATTTAGGCTATCGATTAAACTATCAAATGCTAATGAATTTCTACAAGAATCATCACGTTTGATTCGTTTTTTACTATACTCATACAGATCTAAGATTACTAAACGATTCCGAACCTAAATGAACAAGTTTCCATTATAAACATACCTTAAACGAGTAGGTTTACGCACGCGATCTAGTTTTGATTTCTTGGCTCGTTACGATGCTCTAACACTATCAAGCTCGGGTTCTCACCTTCGGATCTTGGTTCGGGATAAAGGAAAGTATATGTGTGTGTTTTTGAAGGTGTAGGCTATGGTGTAGAGATTGATAAAAATGGAAAAGATTAGGGTTTAAGGGGTATTTATACTCCCTTAAGCCCATGGACCTAAGACCCATTACCATTTCTTATTCCATCTTTTAATGTCCAAGTCCACCCTCTAATAGTTTATTTATCTAAACGGATACACGACACGTTAATAACAAACAAAAATTCCTTTATTAATATCATCGAAAGTAAGATGTTACAATTCTATCCTTATTAATTGGGCCGGCCTCTTATTCTTTAAATGGGCTGAAATTTTAAATAAAAAACTTTTGAGGTAGTTGGACTTCTAAGAAAAACCAATGGGTAATGGCCCTCATTAAGTTTTTTGTTTTGGGGGTTTTTGGCCAAGAAACTTGCATTGTAATATAATTGTTTGTAGTTGTTATACTTGGAAATTATATATGGTGGCATTCAAGTTTCGGATACAAATGCTACATATAGTTTTTTTACCAGTGTCACATGATATAAATCTCAAAACTTAGATCCACTAGTGTTTGTAATCCTTTTGCCTAGTGTCGAGTTTTACGTTTATATTTACTCATTTATGAAACTTTAACTTACATTTCCTTAGTTTTTCGCAAGGTTCATTTGTTGCATATATATGTTGGTCATACATATGTGTGATCGTGTATTTATATAACCAATATAGATATGTGTGACCGTGTACTATGAACCAATTTTGAGCATAGACATATTGTTTTTGTTTTTTTCCCTTTTAATCTACCTCTTTCGCGTTTTATAACGACGTACAACCCTTTCTACACGACCGATGATTCGTAACTTTCAAGCCATTACGTACAGTGGCGAAGCTTGAATAAAGACACCGGGGGGGCGAACTCAAAATGTATAAAGAATTTCAAAAAACGAAGGGGGCCGGGCTCAAACTTTTGGCCGAAAATGGCTAAATTTACACTGCGTATAAAAAATTTCGGACAAAAACAAGTAACTTTACACTATTACGCAAAAAACGTGGCCCCGGCCCTCACTAACCTTCGCCCATGATTACGTAACCATCTCATACAAGTCCTCACTGATAATCTTCTTGTCTACTACTATCAATAGAGTCTTCTTCTCCAACAATTGTCTCAAAGGTAGAAAACCAATTATTTGATGACAAATGTGTTTGATCCATACGTCCATGATACAAATAGAATGTGGCTATTTATATATGATACTAAAAGATCAAGACAAAGCAATTTCATCAAGTACGTGTTAGAACTTCATATTTACATGTAATACAGATGGCATATAATTAACTATGACGTATATTCAGGCTTTCACATTTCATATGTAAAATTGATTAATTAGTTTCTTTATCTCATTTCTGTATCTTTATCTTTTAGTAATTATTACTTATTAGCTTGTTATTATCCTTTTGGGTTTGAACAATTATAAGTACTTTGATTACGGAACTTTAGAAAGGGTATTAGTTTTATGAAGTGAATTATGATCGAAATTTGGGTTCTTTGAATCATTCCTGTACTTAAGCTTTTGACTTTAATCATTGAGTCATTCGACTGCTTCCGTTTCGTATAAGTAACATGTGAAGAGGTCTAAACTCAAGTTTAAGAGTTTTAATTTACCTCAAGTTCAAAAAAACCCCTTCAACTAAAGGCAACACACCTCTCAAATACTCTAAAACCATTTTTTAAGTTAATTTATAAAAGGTGATTGATGAAATCGGCTATGATAGATTAAGAGTGCACAAACATATAGAATTTTGAACTCCAACACCTACATTTCAACAGACACCCCAATTTGTGGTTAAATTACTGGTAGCAATATTCTCTCTTTGGGGTATCATACCCGCAATAGGGTACCCACATGCACCCCTCATGGTTAGTGTCTGAAGAGGTAGGTTCCCGCAAAGCCCAGTTGGACCCACAAGACTCACCTTGAAGAGGTACGTCTACGCAAAGACCAACTGGATCTGCAGGACCCACCAGGCTCAGAGAGATGAAGACCATACACGCAGTAAGCCAGCTGTCCCCGCAGGAAAGCCTCCCTTGGTACAGTACCCTGCCTGTCCCCGCAGCTGTGGGTACAAGCCAAGAAGGAAGGCTACCCGCACTAACAGTAAGGCTACACGTATAAGGCACTAACTCTTATACTTCAGTAATGTCACCTGAAGAAGGAATGAGCAGGGCGGGAATATTTCTGCCCAAAAGAGCCAGTCCGTACACTTCTAGAAGATCTTTTGTACTATACCTACCAAGGTATGGACAAAAAGACAAGATCTGGCAAAAGCAACCCATGAACCAATCACAGGGTGACAGCTCACTGACAATAGTACGAGGAGGAGCACGCTCCAGTACAAAATGTCACTATCAGCCGCTGCCTACCCACCAACTCCCATCATGGCACGAACGTAGCCCATAGTTGGTGGAAAAGGAATATTATATACAGCTGGCCGTACCTGCTTGGAAACCTACCTTCGGCTATAAATACTCCAACACCTTGGAACGGTATCATTATCTTCTCTCTAGCTACTTCTCTCTATATACACTTATATTCAGAGCAACCTAGTCTGATTCTCACGCCGGAGGGTGGTCACAAGGAGGAACCCCCTCCCTTCTCAGTGACGAGCTTACGGTGTCTGTTTTGCAGATTGAGAAGAATAGCCATCTTTGCCGGACCTAACCCTCGTGGGAAACATCTACTTAACCCTAAGATTATCCTTAATCTGTCGGGGTCACTTAGTGTTTCTTCATTGGCGCCATCCGTGCATTAAGCTAGAACTTACTCTTTTTCTCAGTTTTTTCAAACTTCTGGAAAGATGGTTAAGGTTACTCCTATGCCAAAGCCACCGGGTAACCAAGAAACTCCGGTAACCACAACCCCTGCTACTGGGGGGAACACCGGTTAATACACGATTGTTACAAACACTACCCCGGTTACCCAAGCCGGGGCAAGTGCAATAAACAATCCTCTCCTGGGATTCATTGATACCCAGTTGGGGAAACAACAGACGAGACTTCCCCGACAAACACCAGAACAAGTTAAAGCTTGGGCGGAAGTACGTCAGAAAGAATTCCAAGCCGAGTTGGACGAACGTTTACGTTCACTCCAACAGGCCAATGACAAATTCGGAAGCACTCGACAACAGCTCAACATGAGCAATGATTGCGAGTATGTGGATGATGAAGATTGGGAAGAATCTGACAATGACGCAAACCCACGTCATAAGGCGAAAGGGAAGCGTAAAGAAACAGACTTCCACTCGAGAAGAAATTTTGAAGAAACTTTCAAACCAAAGAACACGGGGGGAAACCCACGTGACTTCTCCAAAACTTTCAGACCAACTGTTGCGAATGCGGGAACGTCCAAATTTGCAAGGGACATTGCGGAAGCAATCGCTCCAAAGAGTGCCAAACAGATGTCCAACATAGGCACTTACGATGGAATATCTGACCCGGACGATCACATGAACAGATTTATAGCGGGGGCAACCGTCAGTAATTGGACGGAACCAACATGGTGTTACATGTTCCAAATGACGCTCGTCGGGGCAGCCAGAGCGTGGTTTGATCGTCTACCGGTCCACCACATATACGATTGGGCAGACTTCCAGCACAAATTCAACCAGCACTTCAGTCAACAAAGAAAATATACTGAAGAACAATGGATATCCTCAACTGAATCCGAGAAGAAGACGAATCTTTGCTAGACTTCATCACTCGCTTCAACTCAAAGAAGCTAAGTATGGGCACTATTAGCGAAGATCTTGTTCGCGGCTTTCATCCAGGGCGCTGAGTACCCAGAGCTCATCCGCACGTTGACAGGTAAAGACGGCATGCCACCCACGTGGGATGCCATCATGACGGCAGCTAAACGCTTTGCCGAAACGGAGAAGCAACTGGGTAGAAATCTTCCCCAGAGCACAAACCTCTACACCCAGAGAACAAGAGAAAATAACGTCCGTACTGCCCGACAAAACAAAAAGAGGAAGCTTGGTATTTGGCAGTCAAGGGTAAACTTTGACACCTCATCCAGCTCTCGCCCTCTCTTAGGCGGAAGGGACAACATGCAGTCGTCGAGCCGGAATCCCAGATGGACGCCACTCACCAAAAGCGTCACCGAGATATTTGCCACCGAGAAGCTCCCATGGCCAAAGGCTCCAATAATCAGACAGCGTCAAAACGCTGATCAAAGCAAATCCTGTGACTTCCACGGGACAAAAGTCCACACCACGATGTCGTCGAAACATTCGTCAAAGATGGGAAACTCACACACCTCGTGGCGTCAATCAAGAATGGAGGGAGGAAAGACAATCGGTACAAGGGCAATGGAAGGAAGCCCGTCGACATCAGCATTCACATGGTTCACGGCAACATCAGAGAAAGAAAACGACGAACAACAGAGCCAAGTGCGTGGAAGGAAGCAGAAGTGCGCTTCCCGCGTGTGCCAGGGGGGGCCCAACAAAGAAGGCCCCATAGTCATCAAAAGCCAGCTGGGGCATTACATCACCTCCCGCACCCTTGCTGATAATGGCGCTTCATCAACGGTCATGTATAGGCAGTTCTTCGACAAGCTAGACGACGAATACAAAGAACGCCTGAAAACATTTTACGCCTCGATGGAAGGGTTCGACGGCAGCACAAACACCCCCTTGGGAATCCTATTTTTCCCCGTCACTCTCACGGACGGGAAGTACTCCCGCACAGAAGACGTGGACTTCGTTGTAATGAGGAAGCCACACCACTCATACGACATTCTCTTCGGGAGAGATGGGATGGCAAGATTTAATGCCGTGGTGTCTTCGGTCCATGGTATGATGGGATGGCCAATAGCTGAGGGCGTCGCTATGATCACGGGCATTCCCCAGGTATGCATCGCATCTGTCTCATCTAAACCCAAACCAAAAATGGCTAAACCAACCACCCCTGAGCCAGAATAATGGGCCTTCAATGGAAAATACCCTGACCAGGCCGTTACCATTGGCCCAACGATCACTAATCCCACACGCACCTTACTCAAACGCTTGTTGCAAAAAAATGCCGACATCTTCGCGTGGACACCAGCTGACATGACTGGTGTACCTCGAAGTAAGGCTGAGCATAAGCTCAGGTGTGACCCGGCGTTTGCGCCGGTCATACAAAAGCGTCCGTGTAGAACCCAAGTCAAGGAACTCCTTGACGCAGGCATCGTACGCGTTAGTAAGTATTAAACATGGGTTGCAAATCCCGTCATGGTACCAAAATCCAACAAACAATAGCGCATGTGCATAGATTTTAAAGACCTAAACAAGGCATGCCCCAAGGATTGTTACCCGTTACCCGAAATTGACTTTAAGGTAGATTCATTAGCACCGTTTCGCCTTAAATGCTTCCTTGATACGTATAAAGGGTACCATCAAATCCACATGGCTGTTGACGATCAGGATAAAATCGCATTTCGGACGCCCGATGGCACATTTTGTTACCAAATGATGCCATTCGGATTAAAGAATGCCGGATCCACATACCAACGCCTGATGGACAAAGAGTTTCATGCCCAAATCGGGAGGAACTTGGAAGTTTACATGGATGAATTGGTCATCAAAAGCCTCGAGCCAGAGGCGATGTTGAAAGACATCGAAGAAACTTTCAACACGCTCAGAAAGATAAACATGAAGCTCAACCCGAGCAAGTGTTCCTTTGGGATGGAAGATGGGAAGTTCTTAGGAGTCACCAAAGATGGCTTCAGAGCGAACCCCGAAAAGGTTGAAGCCATTATGAAAATGGAATCACCTACTACCATCAAACAGGCTCAGACACAGAATGGACGACTAGTCGCACTTAACCGCTTTTTGGCAAACCATGCGGAAAGGTCGTTCCCATTCGTGTCAACATTGAGAAATTGTTTGAAAAAACCGCACTTCCGCTGGACACCAGAAGCGGAAGCAGCCTTTCAAGAGATTCGGTCACGCTTGATCAAACTCCCAACACTCACAGCACCAGAAGTGGGGGAGGAATTAATTCTCTACCTCTCCTCCACAGACAGAGCAACTGGGGCAGTCTTACTAGTAGAACGAAAGGGCATCCAGATGCCCATCTACTATGTAAGCCGCGTCTTAACAGACGTGGAAACCCGGTACTCCACCCTGGAAAAATTAGTCTTAGCGCTTGTACAGGCTTCACCAGGCTAAGACGATATTTCCAAGGCCACCCAATCACCATTCTCACCAACTTCAAACTTGCAAACGTTCTAGGCAAACCCGAGTTGTCAGGGCGCCTAGCCAAATGGGCAATTGAGTTGGGAGAATACGCGATAAAGTACAAGCCAAGACCAGCCATAAAAGGCCAGGTCTTGGCCGACTTTATTGCAGAAGTCCCCACTTCGCGGGAAAAAGAGTGTCAGGAAGAGGCTCAACCCTCTCCAGCACAAGACATTAACGATGTCTGGCGACTCTATACTGATGAAGCAGCCAACAATGAAGGTTCAGGCGCGGGGTTGAAACTAACTAACCCAGCTGGCCAAGAATACACTTACGTTATTCGGCTGGATTTCCCAAGTACGAATAACGAAGCGGAGTACGAAGCATTCTTGGCCGGATTAAGAATTGCGCGTAAGATGGGGGTAAAAAACTTGGAAGCCCACGTGGATTCCATGCTAGTAGCCAACCAGATAAATGGGACGTACACGGCCGTGAACGACACAATGGCCCTATACCTCGCACAAGCAAAAACCCTTATGCGCAATTCAACGATTGCAAAGTTGTGCACATCAAGCGAAGCGAAAACAAATCTGCGGATGCGCTAAGCAAGCTTGCATCGTTAGCCTTCACCCACTTGGGAAAAGACATCCGCGTTGAACTTCTTGGAGCACCATCAGTCCTGCACAAGGAAATTTGTGTCATCCAAACCGGCACGGAAACATGGATGACGCCAATCATAAATTACCTTGCGACGGGTGTACTACCAGAGTCAAAGACACAGGCAAGAAAGATACGCTGTAAATCACTGAACTATCAACTTGTTGATGACATACTTTACAGGCGTAATTTTCTTTGGCCCACTCCTCAGATGCGTTGACGACCAACATGCCGACTACCTCCTAAGGGAAGTACACGAAGGCATCTGTGGAGTACACGCAGGTACACGCGCAGTTGTAGCTAAGCTAAACAACGCGGGATACTTTTGGCCGGGGATGCACACGGATGCGCTGGCCTACATCAGAAAATGTAGGTCCTGCTAGCTCTACGCACCCAACACGCATCGCCCGAAGAACGAACTTGTTCCAGTCACCTCTTCATGGCCATTCCAGAAGTGGGCCATCGATGTTACAGGCCCATTTCCCACAGCAGCAGGGAACGTTCAGTTCCTAGTGGTAGCCATCGACTACTTCACCAAGTGGATAGAAGCAAAACCCCTAGCCCAAACAAATGCAAAACATATCAAAAAATTTATTTGGGAATTTATTATTTGTCGTTTTGGACTTCCACAGAATTTGGTGAGCGATAACGGCACCAACTTTGCTGACCAGAAGCTACAAAAGTGGCTGAAAGAGCTTCAAATCACCCACGCCTTTACCTCAGTGGCACGCCCACAGGGTAATGGTGAGGTGGAAAGAGCAAACAAGAGCATCGTCGACGGCATAAAGAAAAGACTCTTGGAGCATAAATCCGGCTGGGTGGACGAAGTTCCACATGTCCTTTGGGCAAACAGAACGCTGAAAAAAGCAAGCACGGGCGAAACCCCATTCAGCCTCACCTATGGCACTGAAGCCATGGTTCCAGTCAAGATCGGTCTACCCTCGCCAAGAGTCATAACTCAACCAGAAGACAATGATGCGGAAAGACGGTTAGACCTTATGCTAACCGAAGAGCGCAGAGACTTAGCCGCAGCGCGTGAAGAGAACTACAAGCGACAAATGCAAAAGCACTACAACACGCGTGTGAAACTCTGCAACTTCAATGTCGGAGACTACATACTGCGTAAAAATGAGGCTTCGAACCAGGAGCGCCCAGGAAAGCTGGCCCCGGTCTGGGAAGGGCCATACATTATTAAAGAAGTTCTGGGAAAGGGCGCATACCGGCTCGAAGGCTCGATGGCACCCCCATCCCAAGAACATGGAATGGAGCTCAATTACGCAGATGCTACATGTAGATCAATTCCAAACTTGTAACGAACAGGCCTAGAGCCACTTCTAATGGAAATGATTCTCCTTATCACATTGATGCTGATAGCCTTACCTTTATACTTATGATCTGAACACACTGATATGCCGGTATTCACCGCATAAATAAGTGAGGGAGGAAGTAAGTCGTTGCGTGTGGAAAGCGACACAACCCGCATAAACACAAATAAACAGTAAAAATTTCTAAGGAAAAGATGAGGAAAACCTTCACGCATGTCAGATATAGATGAAGTTTGGTCATCCTACTAAGTGAAAGTGACGGTCCTACCCGCACAATCATGATAGAGGAAACAGAACATTAACCTATTATCTGACACGCGTCGAAAGGTTAACTTATTCAAAACACTTAGAAAATTGCTAAGATAAACTAAAATATGCATGAGCAAATCATATAATGTTTATAAGGCAAGGCATTAACAAAACATTTATATTCACGATAAAAGCTGTTCAAACATTACAAAATGGCTAGGTATCTACCCGCCTACAAAAAGTGCAAATCTATCCTAACGGCTTGGAGGAATCTCAAGATTCAGGCTTCGGGACCACTCCCTCCAAACCCACTTGAACCCGCACCATCAGTTGGCTGCGGCTGTTCAAGGAAAGCTTTGAGAACAGCTAGCCCATCATCAGCAGCAGCAACTTCATTCACCTTTTCTACAACCGGATGAGAGAAAGCAGCATACTAGTTCACAGCTTGGTCATAGGCAGCCTCAGTATCAACATCGTGTAGAGGAAATCTGGAAGGCGAGATACCTTTCTCTACAAATCCTAGGCCAAGTAAGAAACCAACTTTCTCTCCATCCTCATGAGAAGCGTTGAGGGCTGTGCTCATGGCATCATCATAGGATGTGTTCGCGAAAATCCGATGCACAACCTACAAAAAAAAAAAACTTTTCTAAGTATAAAAAGCAAAAAGCAAAGAATAATTGAGCTATGCGTACCTGCGGAAACGCTTCTCGTAGAAGCCAATCCTTATTGGACAGAGCCTCTTGAAGGGTGGCTTGAGTTTGATCGCGTGCGCGTTCGGCCTCATTCTTATTTAGGTTGACAAGCAACACTTCTTTGGCAGTAGCCTCCTCAACGCCTTTAAGCTTGCGCTCAGTGCGATCAAGCACACCCCTCTGATCCAAGAGCTCCTGTAGCTTCTTGGCATCCTCCAAAGCCAAAGCCTCATGAGCCTGCTGAAGCTTCTCCAGTTTAGCTTTCAGTTCTTCATTCTCAGTGCGTAGAGGCTTAGCAACAGCTTCAGCTTTTGTGGCCCTTTCAATCGCATTACGCGCAGTTTCCTTAGCCAACCTAAGCTGTTCATTAACAACTTGAGAAGCCTTGGAACGGGCCTCATGCCTAGCTTGCATTTCCGCCTCAAGATCCTTGAAGGCCTTTTCTCTCTCAGTAGCGGTGGCGGCAAGCTTCTTGTTTTCTTCCCTCAGCGATCGCACCTGAGACCCCTCCAAGCTACGCGCAGTCCTTAACTTATCGTTTTCACGACAAAGTAATTCGACACGCGGCTGCATCCGGGCGAGTAGAATTCGGAGCTCGGTGGACAACCTGCCTTCCTGGTAAATAACCATTGCCTCCCCCAATGCACCACTTGGAGTGGCATGGCGTGTCCAATCGACGCAGTCAGCAGCCGTCCTGAGAGTTGTTCCTCGGCGGATATTCCACCTTGGGGCATAAACCTCATTGGAATCCGAAACCGCAACAACAAAAAACAGTCAAGAAAAAATGACTAAGGATGGATAACAGGCCAAAGTAACCCCACGCACCTGTAGGGTCGACAACAGGCCGATAGCCGCTAAACCCATCACCCGAACCTAAAGGATATCCATCCAAGAGGTCAAGGAGATGGGAATGAGGCAAAGATCGGACCCCCTCATCAACAGAGGTAAGTCTAGAGGTCCCAACTCTAAACATACCTAAAGAACTGGCCAAGGACGAAGTAGTCGTTGACGCCGAATGTGACACCGTAGAAGTCACAGAGGTAGAGACCATTGGAGATGAACTCATTTGAGATGAACTCATAACCGTTGCAGTCGCTGCAGATGCGATGAGCTCATGGAAAAAGTCACTGCCGGTCCGGTGAATGACGTGGTAAATATGGCACTGACGGCTGGCGAAGAAGTTGAACTGCTCAACGCAGCAACGAAAGTGGACGCCATCGTCGGCACAGCAGCCATGACAGACGACGTCATAACCGGAACAGTTGCTTCAACAGTAAAAGCAACAGAACCAGTACCAGAAACAGACGCAGTCGCCTGGGTCATCGCCTCGGGTAGGTTGACCAAACCTATCGTCGTGGGTCCTGAACCAACTCCTCCCGTACCACTCTCCTCAAAAACAGATAAGTCTACTTCTGCATAAAGAAAAACCTTAAGATATCAAAAACGAAGGCGGAAGGAGATGCGGAAAAGGTACACAAAAAGTACACTTACTGTTTTCTTGATCTTGAAAGCCCTGTTAGGCGGAGATGGAACCGGTGAAAATGGCCTCTTCACGCCAGTTACCTTCGCAATGCTTAGCGGCTCGGAAGTGACAGTCGTTGTCTCAACCTTTGAGACAATGGTCTCGTCACCACCACCAAGGTTCCTCGCCGCCTCCTCACTCTCAGTCTCGGAATCAGACTGATCCCCCAAGTCAACGAAGGTAGCAACCTTTGTTTTGCCCTTCACGCTAGCCGCCTTCTTTTTCCTTACAACAAAAGGCCCATCTGCGGATCCCTCATCAGAAGATGACAAGATCAGAAGAATTCCAGTAGAAGTGTGAGCATGAAGAGGACGAGGATTAAAGAACTCATTACCTGGCCGAGTGGCGCTTAAAATCTCATGGCCTGGCGGGTAGACCTCTACGAACCTATCCGCAGTTTTCTCCAAAACGGGCAACTCGTTCTCATCAAGATCACGAGTACCCAACCGCGTTGGACCACCAGTCTCCCGCGGGTGCAAAAGCGACTGTAAGTCGTTCCCTTCTGAAATAAAAATGATAACAATGTTATAAGGAAAACCCTAAACCAACACAAAAGACGGGGCGTACCATAAGGAATATAGTTCAAACCGTATTCAAGAACGATGGGTATTTGCGGCGTCCCAGACCCGGCGTCCTTCCACATGCGACTCATCCCAAGCATGACCATCCCAGATTCCGAGAAGCGATAAACAGGAGTCTGAATCTGGGAAATCTTGGTGAACCACTCCGTCTCCTGGTAATTGGAAGCCGGAAGATTAGGAAGTGCCCTCCCATTCTTGAACGTCATCGCAATGGGAACGACACGAGCGGAAATATAGAAAAATTCATGCTTCCAAGAACGAAGAATACGCTCAGTAGTACAGATCTTCAAACCCTTGATCCAAGTGACAAGGGTATACCAACCCTAGATGCACCTCCAAGTATAGAAGGTCATCAGGCGGTCGACTCGAGGCTCGATATCCAAAATACGGCACACCCATTCGAAATGGTGAACTTTAGCAATTGCCATTGGGTGAACCTCTGTCAAATGAACACCGTGTTTCTCCAAAACACGGTATACGAACTTCGTTAATGGGAATCTTAGATTCCCATATATGAAGAACGAAGCGTAAACCCCTATTTTGCCCTTAGGGGCGTCGTATACCGTCTGGTTGGTCTCCGGATACTCCGGCTCATAGGGCTCCAGCATGAATTTCTTGACGATGTAATTGTATACATCGAGAGAAAGAGTACACTGACACTCACCAGCAGTACTCTTATCGTCCTTATCGGACGTTGACGTCGAGTTCTCGGGGAAAACGTCGGACTCTTCGATGTTAAACTCTGGGTCATGAGAAGAAGAAGACGTTTTTTAATGTTAAGGATGAAAGAAAGCGGTTTCAGGAGAATGCTCGCCGGAAAAGATGAGAATTCGCCGGAAATCGCTTAAAAGAAAAAGAAGAGTGAAGTGAAGATAATGGACGAAATACACCCTCTCCACCTTATATACTCATCACAATGAATGCGATGAATTTAACGCGAATTAGAGAGAAAGCGTAGGAGCAATGACACGGCGACACGTGTGGATAAAGCAAGCTGGCAACAGATGTCAGAATGGCGCGTGCCATGAAACTCGCGCCCACGCGCCTGAAAAAGCGTTCAGATTGACCACATGCTGTCACGTCGTCACAACTTCCTGCACATTCTGAAACCGTCAGAAGACGCCAACGTCCTTTCAACCGATTGGACTGTCCTTATCCTTTCACCAACCCTCTGAATTTCAAAAAGATTCAAAAATAAGAGGAAATATACCCCCTTACCTTGGAAAGCAAGAAACCATAAGACACGTGCGGGTACAGTGTCAAGGCGAAACCCTTCACATACTTAGCACTTGCAGGGAATTGAAGCCAAGAAGATCGATCTTATGGGCCATGCTTGCGGAAAGAGAAATAACACCCCCGCATGGCGGGAACGTTGAGAACTAGATTGTTTGAAGCTTCAAGGTGGAATTGGTTGTTTAACATAACTGATCACTATGTCTAAAACTACCAAAACCTCGTGGAGAATCTACACAAGTGAAACTCAGCGCTCCCGACTTGCGAAGAGGTTACACACCTACCCGCATCATACCCAAAGATCAGGAAGAAAAGTCGGGAATTTTCTGCAAAGTGACATTAGGAAAACTGCGGGAAGAATCCCCACGGAGAACCTTAAAAAACGAAAACCCCTTTTTAAAGCCCCTTGCTTAAAGTCCAAAAGTTCCCCTCACTTATTAAAAATTCATGAGAAGAACAATGGACTGAGGGGACTTGAAGAGGTAGGTTCCGGCAAAGCCCAGTTGGACCCACAAGACTCACCTTGAAGAGGTACGTCTACGCAAAGACCAACTGGATCCGCAGGACCCACCATGCTTAGAGAGATGAAGACCTTACACGCAGTAAGCCAGCTGTCCTCGCAGGAAAGCCTCCCTTGGTACAGTACCCTGCCTGTCCCCGCAGCTGTGGGTACAAGCCAAGAAGGAAGGCTACCCGCACTAACAGTAAGGCTACCCGCACTAACAGTAAGGCTACACATATAAGGCACTAACTCTTATACTTCAGTAATGTCACCTGAAGAAGGAATGAGCAGGGCGGGAATAGCCAGTCCGTACGCTTCTAGAAGATCTTTTGTACTATACCTACCAAGGTATGGACAAATAGACAAGATCTGACAAAAGCAACCCATGAACCAATCACAGGGTGACAGCTCACTGACAATAGTACGAGGAGGAGCACGCTCCAGTACAAAATGTCATTATCAGCCGCTGCCTACCCACCAACTCCCATCATGGCACGAACGTAGCCCATAGTTGGTGGAAAAGGAATATTATATGCAGCTGGCCGTACCTGCTTGAAAACCTACCTTCGGCTATAAATACTCCAACACCTTGGAACGGTATCATTATCTTCTCTCTAGTTATTTCTCTCTATATACACTTATATTCAGAGCAACCTAGTCTGATTCTCACGCCGGAGGGTGGTCACAAGGAGGAACCCCCCCCCCCATTCTCAGTGACGAGCTTACGGTGTCTGTTTTGCAGATTGAGAAGAATAGCCATCTTTGCCGGATCTAACCCTCGTGGGAAACATCTACTTAACCCTAAGGTTATCCTTAACCTATCGGGGTCACTTAGTGTCTCTTCAGTGCCTAAGAATCAATAAATATTGAATGTATTAATTGCATGCCATACACCGACAACTCGGCAAGGATGTCTATATTCAAGTCACGGGTTGGGCTAAAGTCAAAACCTATGTGCTTAACAATTTATATGTAATGTTAGTTTTTTAACTTAATCATCCCGCTACAAGGTTTACACGACAATGTTATTTACTTTTATACAAAATAGTATTGTTTAAAAGTATGAAGGGGGTGGGTTGGTCTTTGCGGACAAATGCACTGACTCGGAGTGGTGGGCCCATCTTCATGTCGAAAGCTGTTTTAATTTAAAAAATAATACTAATAACAAAAACTATCCACCGTGTTTTAGAATATAAATAGTTAATACAAAGTTAATTGTTATTTTTAAAAAATAATATTAACTTAAATTTGTTATATAAGTTATTTGATTATATATAAAACTAATAGTAGGAGTAAGTGATGATATTGTGACTGTTTTGTTCGTTGGTTCGTGGAGGTTAATTTGGTGTTTTGAAAGAAACTGGGGATCTTGAGAAAAGTTTGACATTTGATTTGGCGGTTTGTGAATGTTTGGCATTGTGGATGTTCTAACACCCCGAATTCCCGTACAAAAGTTTAGTATAATCGTAAATAAAAGTGGCCATCAGTCAACCTTTGGCATCAAATTTAGCAAGCATCTGTGTAAAATATTCTTTTTAATTGGATCATAGTGTAAAACACATCACATACATGAATCGGACCTTTTGGATTCCTAGAAGTGCAAAACTTTATGTTCATGAGAATGCCATGTAGGTTTTAAACTCGTCCAAGAGTCGTGCTTCCTTCGGCCCTTTAGTTCCTCGACGTCGCAGGCATTCCACTAAACTGTGAATCGAAGGTAATTCTTTTTCCTAGTTTAAACATGTATTAGGTCATTTCTGTTCATTTAAGTTTTTTTTACATGTTCTTGAACTATTCATTTAGGTTTAATAGGACGAACACGAACATGACTTGTTACTTAATGAACGAACATGAATAAAAAATTGTTAAAGTATATGCTCATGATCGGTTAAAGTTAGATGAACGAACATGTCCCGTTCGAGTTTTGGTTGTTTACGATTAATGAAACTCAATTGACACCAAATAATGTGCATATGCATACATTATATCTTAATTTTTTTTTCTAATTATTATTGTCTATATAGTTTTCTCTGAGTTTAAGCAATGGACGAACAGTTTACCATTAATGTGATTGATGGCGGGGTACAAGGGGCAGAGCCCCTGGCTAGGGTTAAGCTGCCACGTCAGCTTGGAAAAATTTTATTTTCATTAACTGTCTTAACACATTTTCTATTAGGATTTCATGATAATATTTTATTGTTAACCTCTTAATCCTTTAAGGCATCTTCCATAAATTAATAAAGTCCAAGGGTTATTTTGTAATTAAATCATTCTTTTTCTAAGTCCAGGGACTGCTCTGTCATTCTATTAAACTTTCACTTCGTTAGTCAGTTCTTTAACGAATTGACTTATCATAACAAATTGGACCCTCTAACGAACTGGTCTTTATAACGAATTGGACCTTATAACGAACTGGTCCTTTAACGAATCAGTCTATATAACGAATCAGTCCATGTAACGAATTGGACATTCTAATTCGTTATCTCTTTCAACGAAGGGTCATAGCAAACTGGAGTTTGTTTGTTATCTTTTCCTTGACGAATTTGGACACGAACTAAGGCTAGTTCGTTAAGCTTCCCTTAACGAATCACTTGACGAATCACCCCTAGTTTGTTAACTCCCCGTTAACGAATTAGGGTTAGGTCAGAGAATGTCAGAAACATTCTCTAACATTCCCTTACCTCGTACCCACATTCCGGCGCCCCCTTCGCCGGAAAAGCGAGATCTCGCTTATTTCACCACCGTTTTCACCGTTTTTCGTCCCGTTCGATCCAGATCTGAGCTAGGGTGACCCCTAAGCTCATCTTAGGTTCGGTTTATACCCGATTACACCCGGATCTCGTGACTTTAACGGTTTAAAGGTGCCGGCTCATCGTTTTGCGACTAAATCTGTCGGGTTTGAGCTCATACAACATCATACTATCATTACCTTGGATCGGGATCGGTTTTTCTATGTTGGTTCGGCTAGAGAAAGGAGAGATATTAGAGAGAGATCTTAAGTATGTGTTTGGTGGTGTATGAAATATGTGTAAATGAATGATTAAATGGGTAATTAAGATTTATATAATTATGGATCATGGGCTTAAGCCCATGGTCTTTCCTTCTTTCCTTCATAACCCAAGTCCATAGCCCATATCCATTTAACCCAACACTAGCCCGACTCATAATAACTCATATTTATATTTTATTAACCGAAACGAGAAAACGGGATGTTACAAGTCTTCCCTCCTTAAAGAGGTTTCGTCCCCGAAACCAACTATTTCTAAAATAAATTTGGATAAAACTTGCGCATCTCTTCCTCGGCTTCCCATGTAGCGTCCCATCCTTTGCGATACTTCCATATCACTTTCACTAAGGGTATAACCTTGTGTCGGAGTTGCTTTTCCTTGCGATCAACTATCTCGATTGGTTGCTCAATGTGGTTCAACTGTTCATCAACTTCAATCTCCATTAACGGCACATGAGACGTGTCATCGGCTAGGCATTTTCTCAGATGAGAAACATGAAAAGTAGAATGAAATCCTTCCAACTCTTTGGGTAAATCTAGCTTGTAAGCTACTTCCCCCATACGATCCATAATCTTAAACGGTCCAATGTACCTCGGACTCAACTTTCCTCTCTTCCTGAAACGGATAATTCCTTTCCAAGGCGAGACCTTGAGCATCACATTGTCACCAACATTAAACTCAATCGGTCGTGCCGCTTATCAGCATACGACTTCTGTCTGTCTTGAGCAGCTTTCATCCTTGCCTTAATCTGATCAAACTTTGACGAGGTTTCTTGCACAACCTCTAGGCTTCCCATCTCTCTCTGACCAATTTTATAACAACCCACAAAATAAATTAAAGGAAAAAGTAAAGAAATGGAAGGAGAGAAAAATTTCATCCCACATTGGTAGAGGAAAGAAAATGAGAAGCTTCCAATATGGTATAAATAGGAGTGTAAGTCCTTGTCCCACATCTCTAGATTATAAAACTAGTGAGTTCTTTATAAGAAATAAAATTCATATGTTAATGTTCTTATAAGACAAATCACACCCAGTGGTCCTAGCGGAGAGTGCGAAGCACCCGAACGCGCACGCGCACGGGATCGGGCGAAGTGCGATGGGTGCAATGTGGCGCTTTGATGGTGCACTTTGCACTTCGCACGCTCGCATCGCCCCGACCCGTTTAAGGGCCGCCTTAGAATTTTTGTGGAAAATTAAGATTTTTAATAATCCTTCCATCGTGATACGCGACAGGTTTAGGTTAGTCTCATCGCGTAGCACGATGACGTGTAACGTTATCTAGAAACTTGGCGGCGTAGAGATACGTGATGAACAAACCAAGTAACCCATCGCGTATCACGACGTGGAAGTTATGCAGATGAGACACGTCTCATGCCACACGGCGTGCCACGTAGCATGCTAGGGCTGACTCGGCGAAGCTACAAGATTCTTCGCGATATGCGACGCCTTTTGTTTACGGTCATCGCGAAGTTTCTTGGGATTAGCAGGATATTATAGACGCTTCATTCAAAATTTTTTCCGAATAGCAGTTCCGTTAACCAAGTTGACGTGTAAGAATGTCAAGTTTGAATGGGGACCTAAGCAAGAAGAAGCTTTTGTAACTTTGAAGCAAAAGTTAGCAAATGCCCCGATACTCGCACCGCCCGAAGGAACTGAAGATTTCACAGTTTGTTGTGATGCTTCTAAATCAGGATTGGGATGTGGACTAATGCAACGTGAAAAAGTTATTGCTTACGCATCTAGACAGTTAAAGAAGCATGAAGAGAATTACACACACATGACTTAGAATTAGGAGCAATAAATTTTGCCCTAAAGATTTGGAGACAATATCTATATGGTAGTAAGTTTACTATATTTACAGATCATCAAAGTTTAAAATATATTTTTAGGCAAAAGGAGCTTAACATGAGGCAAAGACGCTGGATGGAAATTCTTAGCGACTATGATTGTGAAATCCAATATCGTGAAGGCAAGACTAATATAGTAGCCGATGCATTAAGCAGAATAGAGCATGAGAAACCTAAAGAGTACGAGCTTTAAGGTTAGAACTTCAAATCAATTTAATTGATGAAGTAAAGAATGCTCAGAAACAAGCAATAGAAGAAAATAGTATTGATGATGAGAAAAGAAATGGTACCATTGATCTACTTGTCAAAGGAAATGATGAAATTCTCCGAATGGGGAAATAGGATATGGATACCAATTATAGGAGGAATACGAGAAAAGATTCTCGAATAATCCCATAAATTCAAATACACAATGCATCCTGGAAGAGATAAAATATATCGAGATTTGAAGAAAATCTATTGATGGATAGGAATGAAAAAGGACATAACTAGTTATGTTTCAAAATGTTTAACTTGTTCACAAGTTAAAGCAGAACATCAAAAGCCATCATAATTACTTCAGCAATTAGAAATGCCAAAATGGAAATGGAAATTTCTAACAATGGATGTTGTTACCAAATTACCTACACTACAAAAAAAAATGTCATGTAGTGACACACATTTCTAATAACATTTAGCTTTTATGCCACTATTTCATGTTTTAATGACACTTTGTGTGTGCCACATTTGCTTAGCACACATTTTTAGTAACATATAGCATTTGTGTCCCTAAAAATAGTTTTTAATGGCACTTTGTGTATGTCATATTTGCTTGGCACACAATTTTAGTAACATTTAATATTTATGCCACTAAAATTTAGGTATTTGTTAACACTTTGTGTATGTCATATTTTCTTAGTAACATTTATATGGCCTTTAGCATTTGTGTCATGTAAATTTAGCTTTTTTTTATGTCTCTTTGTGTAGGTCATCGCTACTAGAAATTTCGTAAACCAGTGGATTATCGTTCCAGCCTTTAAAACTCTCCGATTGAGTGCCCGGTGTGAATCTTTACGAGTTCATTGATCAAGCAGTATTATAAAGTACACAAATAATATTTTGAAATAAATTGTATAAGTATGCACACAGCTTAGCGTAACTCATTCGATAATTGAAGTAGAATATTTTTTATTTATAATTGAAGCAGAGTATGTTTATATTTGGCCCTAACCTTCTTTGTGCCCAAAATTTTTTGTTTTTAAAGCACAACAAATAAGAAAGATATAAGTAATTAAGCACGTTTATTTAAGTAAATAAGAAAACTAAAATCTTTTAGAATTTTTTGGATTTCACATAATCACATGAACGAATCATCGACCATGTTCCATATATGAAATCATATACAGAACGTGTAACCCGTAAAAGAGCGCGTAACCCGTAAACATAACTATTCTTGTTTTGCTATCCACTCGTAATTACATCAAATGCTTGGCTTACCTAGTCCAAACAAACACCAAATACGTATTGTTGTAAGTCATGTGAATCGGTTTTGGTTTGAAAGTGGGAACCTTGGGATTTGTGAGTTTGAATTTGGAGCATAATACATATTTGAGAATGAAATTTTGGGATGGTGATTTAACGAGGGAATTTGGGAAAAATAGGGGGGAAATTTTGGGATTGGAGAGAAATTAATAACTAATTAAAATGAGTGATTAATATAAAACTTTGATTAATTTTTTTTTCTTTTTAATGGCAACAATATACGGAACGAGTGGTTGGTCATAGATAGTTGTGAGCAGAAAACCGAATTAACTGAACCGGAACCAAACTACCCGAAAAACTGAACTAAAAAAATGAACCGAAACATTAATCGACAGTTATTTTTTTAGTTTTTTGAAAAACCGTTTATACGGTTTAGGTTAGATTATCCATTTTAGAAAAACCGAAAAAACCGAACCGAACCGATTAATCAAAACCGATGTTTTCTATGTGTCTTTTTGTAGTTGTTATGACTAGAAACAAAACAACAAAAGAATATACCATTGACAATGATGAAGATTATAAAGATAATGAAGATTGGGTCTAAACTTTGAAGATGAATAAGATAATGAACGAAGATTCAGACCAATTTTTAGTATTTTTTTTACTAAGAACTTTGTTTAATTTTAAACTATACTAATGAAACAGGTTTGTATTTGTTAGGTTGCTATTTTTGTATTTTGAATTCAATATATATGTGGTACTCAATTTTTTTGAATTCTTTTTTTTTTGGTAATGTTTACTCGCAATTAAAAAAACCCGAAAATAACTAAAATCGAAACCAAAAATAACCGAAACCGAAAAAACCGAAAGCCGATCGGTTTGTATTCTAAAATAAACAATAGCTTCGATTTCGGTTTGGGTTTCATCCAATAACCGAATCGAACCGAACCGTGCTCACCCCTAGTCACAGATCAGCTTGTTGCTAACCCCAGTTTGGAACACTCGGAGAGTTTCTATCAAAGGGCATAGCCCCTTGGTTACTGGGTTCTCTCCACTTCCTTGAATGAACACTTTTCCCTTATGCCATTTGACACCAGTTGCGCCACCACAAGAGTTGAAACCCTTTAGCGTAACGCATGCAAGACAAAACACCCGTTTTGCTCGGATTCGAAATGGCAGCCTCTTAAAGGAAACCTAGTTTTTATCTTTGTTGTCATAACCAACTGGGCTAACCCGAAAAGTTTGGTTTTTAGTAGCTAAAATATGTTGAGACTATGTAATGTAAATTTAAAGTTATATAAAAATAAAACTTTTTGAATATATTAATTTATAAATAAAAAATGTTACATGTATTAAAAAACTAATATATTAAATGTAATTATACACATATTTTCGTTATACATGAAATTCATAATTATATACACCAAATCTAACTATGATTATGTTTCACCATAAATGCTTTTTTTACTTACCAATTACGACTAGATTTATAGTGTTTGACAGATATGCTATACGATGCAATGTATTAAAGTGGGTTGTAAGAAGTTATAACTAGTCACACAATTAATAGCCGTTGACTATGAGTTTTAACGTGTCATATACACTCAATTTTACTACAAAACACTATATTGACCTTAATGACTACAATTAGCCAGTATTCACGAACAATGACTACATTTTGACCATAAAATTGTTTGATATACGAAGTATGACGTGCATTTACCATGTTTGACATAACGTGTTACATTATGTAATGTTGAAATGGGGGTTGAAATGATAGATAAATGATAAAAGACTAATAAGCGTTTTAACGGGGCATTCACATCTAGTTTTACTACGACCTGCTATATTTGACCAAGAGCACTATGATTGAATATTATTTGACCAACATTGACTAAGAATCATTGTCATTTTTTCCCATTTTTTCACTCACATGAAAATCTATGACACAAACCATCAATTATCCTAATTGATCCTCAATGGTCCTAACAGACCAACATTGACCGTCAAGGGCGAAGGAATGGCCCTCCCAGCCCCTTGTTTTTTTCTTAGTAATGTAAATAAAACTATCCGTTTTCGTTCGCAAATTTTTGTATGTGTTGTAAATATACCTGATTTATTCTTTCGTTATCATATTGAGTTATATGACACACATCTGAAACCACTGATTCGTCATTGGACAAGTGTCACATCCATATTGATTCCTTTGTTGATACGTAGAAGACCGTTAAACTTTAGGTAGCGTTCCCCTACCACTTAATTTCCATAATATGAGTTTTTACTTTTGGTATTGGTGTATGGCATTGTATTTTCAAAAGAAAATATTTTAAAGGTGTAACAAATATAACATTAATAGTAGATAATGTCCTAAATTTTCATTATATTATTTTTTTATATATTTCTTTAATTGCCCATGCTATTCGAGGATCATTTTAATTTGAATTCATAAAACACATCCAATAGCTCTATTGATTTCTTTTTTTATTTGTTTTAAAAGATTGTTAGTTTTCATTTAACTAAAAAAAGGATCCAATTACAATAGAGAGGCAGGTAAGCGGACAACAATCTGCGACGCTATCCCCTTTTAAATGGGAAAATCTATCATACTGAAAACAAAGTTATCGTTCTTCGGCGTCGTTTCTTTACTGTGCACGACCCGCTGAACTTTTTTTAAAAACGCAATAGCATCGGGGCAAGGGATCCAAGTGTATCAAAAGTAAAAGAAACGAATGCACGTTGATTCTTAACTAACGCCTTCTAGTGCTTATCATTTTTTCCTATTTCTGCCTTTAACAGGACAAAAATAACGCATCGCAAAAAATATAAAGGTTGATAAAATAAAAGTTGTATTAAAGGACTTACCATTTTTTCTTGAAAGTTACGAGTAAATGATAAGCTTGTTAGAAGAATTTAATTTTATTTTAATACGATATTATTTGTAATTTAAGTTATAAATCAGTTTTTTTTTCTATTTATTGAAAGTGGAGAAACATGCTAAAGCCTGCGAAGAGAACCAACATGTTTTTGTCCCTCTGGCTTTTGATACATTTGGCTCCTTGGCACCGGAAGCTATCCGTTTTCTAACCAGGGTCCAACAGGTTGTGCATAGCAATGTGTCGACTCCAAATGGGCAGGGGTATGTCTTTAGCAGGTTAGGGTTTGCAATTCAGAAAGGGGTGGCGGCGCAGCTTGTTGCCCGCCTACCTGCTATATTGATGTAATATCTATGTTTCTACATATTGGAACCCAATTTTTGACACATCTAAATAAAGAAAATTGATATGTTTATTTAATTTATTGAATCTAAAAAATTTGAAATTCCCACTTGTTCTGTCCTAACTTTTGTAAAATTAATCTCTTTTACTTTACTACAGACTCATTCTTTACCTTGGTTGAAACTCTAATCGTCTCCAGATGACGGCGAATGGAAGGGCAAATCACCCCTGCACCTCATATGTGTCTTCTTCTCTTATTGTACAATCCATTTCTAGTTTGCAAATCAGAAGCTTCGATTGGTTTTGTAGAGGTACTTGCTAAAACTCGTCTTTGTTATTAAGCCATGGACTACATACAATTTTTGCATTACTGCTTCTCTTAAAATTACTTTCAAGTGTTCTTATTTTTGTTAATTGTAAGATGAGATTCTTTTTGGTGCATCTGTCTTTTGGTTGTTACGGGCGTATTTTTTGCTAGTTTCCCGCTAGCTTCTTATATGAATCTTTTCATTATTTCCGTTAGAAAAAAGTAAGATCAGACTAGAAAAGATAGCGAAACATGACTTGTTAATTGATTTTGCTTTTCTGTACTTGAAGCACTGTTTTCATCTTTTTTTTTTTTGTAGTGGGCCGTTAATTCACTCCAAAGATTGGAAGTTATCATGAAGAGTTTTGTAAATCCATGGGTGTAAATTTTGTCAAAGACACAGTTATGTCATCATTTGTAATTAATCCTGAGGGAGGGTAAATCTCAAAGCTTATTAATATCATTATTTGTAAAAAAAAATTTTATATTTAATAACATAAATGATTGTTTACAGGTTACATGAGTTAATATGTAGGATGGAGGCCAACTCACTTTAGAAAAAAAGGCGGAATTAAAGTAAACAGTCGGTTGCAAGCAATAGCTCCGTTTATGCAGTTGGTGACATGGTGTCATTCTCGGTCAAGGCATTTAGCGAAATCTGACGACTTGAGCACGTCGATGCTGCCAGAAAATCTGCTCGTCATGTTGTCGCTACATTAATGGAACCATATATAACACCCCGAGTACAATTACCTGCCACGCTTCTATTCTAGATTGTTCTCCTTTTCATGGAAGTTGTATAGTTGATAATGGACATGGTAGATATCATGAAAAGCTTTGGAGTTAAGTTTTATGAAAGTGAAATTCTCACCCAAAAGAATGTTTAGACTCGTCGTGTACACAACTGAAACTTGGAATGCTACTTGTTACATAGTTTTTTCAAACATTTGGAATATGTTTCGGATTGAACTTATTGTTTCAAGTTATATTATTATGAGTTATGCATTTAAAATTTTATCGAACTTTTAATTTATATTGTAAATATTGTGATTTGTGGCAAAATTATGTGTAAAAACTAGTACATAAAATTAAATATATACAATTCTTATTGACATAAATTTTGTGACACAAAAGTTGTTTTTAGAGTGGCAAAAAAAAGTGTCCCTATAACTAGTATTGATATGCAACCAGCATTAGTTTTTAAAGGCATAAAAATTGTGTCACAAAAGTCTTATTTTTATATTGTGACAAAAAAAAAAGTGCCACTAAAAACCGTAAACCTTGTGCGAAATTTAAAAAAAAGTGACACCAAAAGGCTTTAGCATCACCGCTTCTAGTGACACTTATTATGGGTGTCGCACATTTTTACAATAGTCTTTAGTGGCACTTTTTAGTTTTTTAGTAGCACTTTATGTATGTCACTATATGACATTTTTTTTGTAGTGTACCACAAGAAGAGGTAATGACACAATCTGGGTAATTGTGGATAGATTAACAAAATCAGCTCATTTTATACCAATAAAGGAAATTTTCAAAATGGAACAATTAGCTAAGTTGTATGTAGACAAAGTTGTCTTATTACATGGAGTTCCATTATCCATTGTATCGGATCAGGATAGCCGTTTTACTTCTCATTTTTTGAAAAGTTTCCAAGTAGCTATGGGAACAAAATTAAATTTGAGTACAGCATACCATCCACAAATGGATGGTCAAAGTGAAAAGATCATACAAACATTGGAAGACATGCTAAGAGCATGTGTAATAGATTTTGGTGGAAATTGGGATGACCATTTACCACTAATAGAATTCTCCTATAATAACAGTTATCATACAAGTATTAATGCTGCCCCATTTGAAGCCCTTTATGGACGAATGTGCAGAACTCCAGTATGTTGGGTAGAAATAGAAGGAAAACAATTATCAGGTCCTGAAATTATTCAAGAAAATACTGGTAAGATAAATCAAGTTAAGAAGAGATTAAAAACCACACGAGATCGTCTGAAGAGTTATGTGGATCATCGACGCAAACCATTGGAATTTCAAGTTGGAGACAGGGTGATATTGAAAGTATCTCCATGGAAAGGAGTAATCCAATTCGGAAAGAGAGGAAAGTTAAGTCCACGATTTGTTGGACCATTTCAAATTATCAAACGAATTGGACCAGTAGCCTATCAGCTAGAATTACCAGAGGAAATGTCAGGTATATATGATGTATTTCATATAAGTAACTTAAGGAAATGTTTAGCTGATAAATCACTAAAAGTACCCCTTCAAGAAATAAAGGTGAATGAAAAGTTGAAATTCGTTAAGAAACCTTTACAAATTGAAGTTAGAAAGATCAAGAATCTCAAACATAAAAGAATAGTTCTGATCAAACTGAAGTGGGACTCAAAACGTGGGCCAGAGTATACTTGGGAATTGGAATCAGAAATGAAACGGAAGTACCCACACTTATTCCAAGTAAATATCGAGGACGAGATTCAAAATAAGGAGGGGAGACTATAACAAACCACAATATAAATTAAAGGAAAAGGTAAGGAAATGGGATGAGAGAAAAATTCCATCCCACATTGGTGGTGGAAAGAAAATGAGAAGCTTCCAACATGGTATAAATAGGAGTGTAAGTCCTTGTCCCACGTCGCTAGATTATAAAACTAGTGAGTTCTTTATAAGAAAATAAAATTCATATGTTAATGTTCTTATAAGACAAATCACACCCAGTGGTCATAGCGGAGGGTGCGAAGCACCCGAACGCGCACGGGCTCGGGCTCGGGCGAAGTGCGATGGGCGCAATGTGGCACTTTGATGGTGCACTTTGCACTTCGCACGCTCGCATCTCCGCGACCCGCTTAAAGGCCGTCTTAGTATTTTTGTGGAAAATTAAGATTTTTAATAATCCTTCCATCGCGATACGTGACGGGTTTAGGTTAGTCTCATCGCGTAGCACGATGACGTGTAACGTTATCCAGAAACTTGGCGGCGTAGCGATACGCGATGAACAATCCAAGTATCCCACCGCGTATCGCGACGTGGAAGTTACGCAGATGAGACACGTCGCATGCCACACGGCGTGCCACGTAGCATGCTAGGGCTGACTCGGCGAAGCTACAAGATTCTTCGCGATATGCGACGCCTTTTGTTTACGGTCATCGAGTATCACGACGGGCTCCAGAAATTGCTATAAATAGATTGCAAACGGGACATTCTTCCTTGTTCAAAACGCTTTCATTCTCTCTAGAATTTCTGTCTATATATATATATATATATACACACACAAAGAAGATAGTATAATACCCGAGTTATCGCAACGATATCCTATCCGATCGAAAGAAACATACACGAATCCAAAAGCTCTGCCTATTAAGGTAAGACATTGTGTCATCGTGTAAAGTTTCTACTCTCGTGATTATCTTTATGTTTATTGGTTTATACTAATCTAGATACACTACATTGTCTTTATCCTAGGTGCTTAATACCAAGAGGTGTTCATTAATTGTAAACTTGTAAGGTGAGACATTCAAGTTTTTGTACCACTCACATTTGCGTGAGACAACTATTTTCCGACACTGTCATGATGATTTCAAAACCTATAAAACTCATGACAGATGGTCTAAATGTTTTCAAATATATTTTAAAGTATTTTAAATACATTACACTGATTAAGTCTCTGTAGACTTACGGGATGGTTATTACTGGTATTGTGGGGTTTTGTATACAAGGCTTGCCTACTGGGCTATTACACGTTGCTTATTGGACAAGTGTTAGCCAATAAGTAATATGACCACAATCATAGATACGGTCGAGTGACAAGCACCTTTCGGTAATTTGTAAGCAGGCAGGTGTAATGTAACTTCGAGAAAATTTCGAGTTCAAATTAATAACTTTCCGAAGTCTAAGGACCAAAAATGCCAAAATTCCAAACCTTAGGGTTTAAAACGAAAATTCTGTTTTCTTGTCCTACCGCGATACGCGACGGGACAAAGGACAAGCCCATCGCGTATCGCGAAGGGCTTGGTCAAGAGGTTCTAGAAGGAGTCAACAGCGATATGCGATGTTAACCAACGTCATCGCGTATCGCGATTACGTGGCCTGACACCTCCGGCACAAGTTCTGCCACGTGTCCACACGTGGCACACCGTCAGCCACGTGTCTCGACACGTGACCACACGTGGCACGTCGCTATTACACGTTACTTATTGGACAAGTGTTAGCCAATAAGTAATATGACCACAGTCATAGATACGGTCGAGTGACAAGTACCTTTCGTTAATTTGTAAGCAGGCAGGTGTAAAAACATCTTAATACTGTAACTGTAAAATGTGTCATTTACAAATGAATGTACTCACCGGTATTTCTTGCTGATCAAACATTTTAAACATGTTTCAGGTGACTTGTTAGAGACAAAGGAATAATGCCTGCGGGCTTCCAGCTTAAATAAGTGGCTTGTCACCAGAATAAAGAAATGTGTTTTGTAAATTAGGGTTTATCCCTATAAAGTTTATGTTTGTATCAAAATGGTTTAAACTCCCAGTTTATAATAAAAATAAACATGGTGTTTTTATAACTCTAATCACTTTTCCTAACTACGGTCCTGATGAAATATTCCGCTGCAAAATAATTTAATAAACACCGATACCACCAATCAATGTTCACGGCTTTCCTCCTAGAGTATAGGGGTCGGGGGTTGTGACAAATCTCTCCCCAACATATTGGGTTCTACAACGTCTCTCATACAACATTTCTAACGGTGGCATATCAATGCTTGAATGGTAGCTGTTGCTATAGGAGAACTCTGCCAGATGCAGATGATATCATCAAGGGTTTGGATCGTCCTTTCAGACTGTCTATCTGTTTGAGGATGATATGCCGTACTGATGTTCAATCTCGTTCTCATTTCTTCATGGAACTTCTTCCAGAATCTCGAAGTAAACTGAGTATCTCTATCAGACACGATCGATAACGGTACTCCGTGTTTAGATACAACCTCTTTAACAAACAATCTTGCTAACGCTTCTGACAAGACAGCCTCTCGTATAGGCAGAAAGTGAGCACTCTTGGTCAAACGGTCCACAATCACCCAGATGGTATCATGATGCTTAACTGTGCGAGGTAGCTTAGTTATGAAATCCATGGTGATGTGTTCCCATTTTCATTCTGGTATCTCCAAAGGTTGCATCTTTCCATAAGGCTTATGATGCTCTGCCTTGACTTGTAAACAAGTTAAGCACTTACTGACATAATCTACCACATCATTCTTCATTCCTGGCCACCAGTAGTCTCTTTTCAAATCTTGGTACATCTTCGTAGTTCCTGGATGAATCGAATACCATGACTTATGATCTTCATCTAAGATTCGACATCTGAGATCTCCATGGTGTAGAATCCACATACGGTCAAACCTAGTCTTAACACCATGCGTGTTTTCCATCAACTCGTCTTACTGACCGAAAATCCTTTCTTTCTTCACTAGTCCTTCATCTACCAGCACTTCTGGCTGCACCTTGATGATTTCTTCAAATAAACTTGAGTTCATATTCAACTTGTATGATTTCACTGTTGCAATGACTTCCTCATTCTTACGGCTTGGCGCATCGGCGACCACATTAGCTTTACCGGGATAGTACTTAATGTCGCAGTCGTAATCCTTTATAAGTTCTAACCACCTTCTCTGCCTCATGTTCAATTCCTTCTGCTCGAAGAAGTACTTTAAACTTTTATGATCCGTGTAGATAGTACATTTAGTACCATACAAATAATGTCTACATATCTTGAGAGCATGCACTACTGCTACTAGCTCTAAATCATGCGTCAGATATGTACTCTCATGGACTTTCAACTGTCTAGACGCGTAAGCTATCACTTTTCCTCGTTGCATCAACACGCAACCCAACCCACGATACGAAGCATCAATACAAACAACCAAATACTCGTCACCATCGGGCAACGCAACGATTGGAGCTTGCGTGAGTCTTTTCTTAATTCCTCAAAAGCTTCTTCTTGAAACTTACCCCAACTGAATACTATCGACTTTCGGGTCATACCGGTCAACGGTGCGGCTATCTTGGAGAAACCTTCGATGAATCTCCTATAGTAGCCAGCTAACCCTAAGAAGCTTCGTATATTAGTCGGATTCTGCAGAGTCTTCCAATTTGTTATCGCCTAGATCTTAGCTGGTCCACGGTAATCCCTTCAGGATTAATCACGTGACCTAGAAATTGCACTTCTCGTAACCAGAATGCGCATTTCGAAAACTTAGCATACAACTTCTCTTTCTTCAGAGTCTCCATTACTTCTCTCAGATGCTCTGCATGATCAGACTCACTTTTTGAATAAATCAATATATCATCGATGAAAACGATAACTGACTTGTCCAACATCGGCTGACACACTCTATTCATCATATCCATAAATGCTACAGGAGCATTTGTTAGACCGAATGACATCACGAGGAACTCGTAGTGTCCATACCAGGTCCGAAACGCTGTTTTAGGGATGTCTGCTTCTTTTACTTTCAGTTGATGATATCCTGATCTGAGATCTATTTGTGAGAACCAACTTGAGCCTTGCAGTTGGTCAAACAGATCATCAATCCTTGGCAAAGGTATCTATTCTTAACCGTAAGCTTGTTCAACTCGCGATAGTCTATGCACATTCTCATACTTCCATCCTTCTTCTTCACAAACAACACTGGTGCGCCCCACGGAGAAACGCTCGGCCTTATGAAACCTTTGTCGAGGAGTTCTTGTAGTTGGGACATCATTTCTTGCATCTCAGATAGCGCTAGATGGCAAGGTGCTTTTGCGACGGGCTGGGCTCCTGGTATGAAATCTATCTTGAATTCTATCTCACGCTCCGGTGGCAACCCCGGAAGATCCTCAGGGAATACTTCTGGATAGTCGCACACGATAGGAACATCTTTCATTTCTTTTGACTCGGCCATAGCGTTGACAGCATACGCCAGGTAGGCACCACACCCTCGTCTTAATAACCCTTCGACTTTTATCATCGAAATGACGTTAAGCCCTGAACTTTCCTTATCACCATAAACCGTCACCGCACTACCATCCAAGGACTTTAGCTTTATTATCCTACTCTTACATACTATCTGGGCTTCGTATTCAGACAACAAATCCATCCCCAGAACTACATCCCTCCTAAGGTCATAAAATACAAAGTAACAGGGAACTCATGTCCATCTAATTCTATCTTTCAATTCTTAACCATTTTCATTATTTTCACCGAGGTTTCACTGGCGGCTTCTACTATGAAGGTTTCAGGCACTCGGCAACATTTCATTTTAGCTAGTTTACTAAATGTCGTAGCTACAAAACTTCTATTCGCACCCGAATCAAATAATACTGAAGCAGAAATACCGTTACTAAGAATGTACCGGTCACAACATCAGGAATCTGTCAAGCTTGTTCCTGCGTCAGCATGTAGACTCAAATCCTTGGCCTTGCTTGTTCGGCATCCTTCTTTCCACTTCCTCCAGCCTCACCATCGGTGCACTCTCTTGCCATATGGCCCTTCTTGCCACATTTGTAACATGTTGGCTTCGCACTGCACTCATTAGCGTAATGCCCTACCTTCCCACACTTATAAGTTATAACACGCATTAGACCCTATCCTGTTCCCCACCATGAGCCTTTCCACATTTAGGACAAACTTTAGAACTCTTACTCCACTTGCACTCACCACCGTGCATCTTTCCACAAGTCTTACACGACCTCTTCTCCCAAACTATCGGCTGCTTATTCTTGGGGTTCCACAACTGAGTACCAGGTCGTTTAGTAGGAGGGGCCCACTTTTTATCCTTCTCTTCCACCACCACGTCTGCCAGCCCTACAGTAGAATCAAAACTACCCGGTCTACCAGCCTTGACCAAGACGCGAACATTCTGCGGCAGTCCCCTAAGGTAACACTTGATCCGCTTGGCCTCAGTGTTTACTATGTCTGGCACCAACCTTGACATACGGTTGAATTCAGTGGTGTATTCGCGATGTGTAATCCTACCCTCCTTCAGACTCAAGAATTTCATTTCAACCTTCTCAACCTTTGCATCCGCACAAAACCTTTTCATCACCATTTCCTTCAGATCATCCCACCTCATCGCCTTTATCTCTTCTCGGGTTTTCCTCTGTTCTATAGATTCCCACCAGTACATGGCTTCAAAACCAAAAGATTGGGTAGCGTAACCCACAGCTTGGTCGGGACGGCATTCGCTAATTCGGATAACCTTGTCCATCGTCGTTATCCATTGGAGAGTAGCAATTGCGTGTCCCAAGCCAGTTAGCTTCGGTGGATCACAGGCTTACGACTTGTAGTTGCACCCACCTCGGCCTCTTCTCCTATCATCAACCTTTACCGACTTAACCACACTCGATTCCTCCTTCTCCTTTTGCATCATCCTTCTTACTCTTTTCCCCCGACTTCTCAGCTGTCTTTGCCTGACTTCCAGCAGACTTTTCGGGATTCATGTTCTTTACAGCAGTTGCTACCGCTTGAGCAATGGCAGCTTGAATTGCGGGATCCAGTTGGACCCCTTCGTTGTTGCTTGGGTTTCGTCCAGCAGGGCTTCCTTCATCTCCTGTGTTGGAAGTTGCTTCTACCGAAGGTTATTGAACACGACGAGGCCTGCCACATCGTCCAGTGCGTCCTCCTGCTCCAAAAACTGCCCTAGATCCAGCCATCGTAATCTGGAAGGGAAAACACAAACGTCATCACTCAAGGAACTATTTAGTACAAGGATAGTAAGGCTAACAAGTAATAACGGTGGCCAGCTGTGATAAGCTGATCACATTACTCTCCGTGTCCTATAAACTTCCCTTTGTGAGTCCACTTGTGCTAGTTCTACTTCTAACAATTAGACAATCAAACAGTTCATATCATCGTATACTCCAATCCCTAGCAATTAAGCTAGCATTCATACATCATTCTACTTTACATGTGAAATTTAATCATATACTTTACCTTTACTAAACTTGCTTAAGTGACACATGGCTTTCTTAAACTGGAATCTTCTTTCTTTTCTTACTTAAATCCCATTCTTTGTTCGAGTCTAAGCATGTAGGATGCTTAAATCTCTCAAACTTTGCTCTGATACCAACTTGTAAGGCCCCGTTGCCGGTGCCCTACTTTGGACGTTGGATTTACTCATAAACACAGTTCTAAATATTAGAGTTAATTAATACTTTACGCGGAATATAAAACTTCAAACCATTATATTACATAACCAGCAATACTTATCTTAACGAGCATTCAAATCGTTTAAACATAAAACATTGTCTTTTAAATAACATAACATTTCATTGAGATGCAGTGCCTTCAATTCCATGCCATGTGTTTCCCCTCAAGCAAGCTGCCTGATTCTACTCACCTGCGTGCATACTAAAAGTCAGCTACGCTGAGTGAGTTCTAGTTAATCACACAACATACATTCAGTTCACATACTTGCACACATGCCCGAAGGTGTGTACATTATTCATACTTTACTTTACATGCATAACTATCCATACTACTTAAAGAGTCTTCCGCCCTATAACTTCACAGATATTATAAGGGTCTGGTCCCCAACATCACAGATATTATTAGGGTCTGGTCCCTATCCTCACAGATATTATAAGGTTCTGGTCCCTATCCTCACATATATTATTAGGGTCTGGTCCCTATCCTCACAGATATTATTAGGGTCTGGTCCTTATCCTCACAGATATTATTAGGGTCTGGTCCCTACCCTCACAGATATTATTAGGGTCTGGTCCCTTTGTTTCGTGCAACTGTACATACATGTCTTTACATACCTTCCTTAATAATACGTGCAATATCCGAAGATAGTTCACGTACTACCAACATAACATACATAACATACATACATCATTCATACATCATATTTATATATATATATATATATATCAATCATATCTTTAACTACCACCTGACGGTACATGCAATATCTGAAGATCGTTCACGTACTACCAACATAACATACATAACATACATACATCATTCATACATCATATATATATATGTATATATATATATATATATCATATCTTTAACTACCACCTGACGATACATGCAATATCCGAAGATCGTTCACGCACCGTCAAGCAATCATCATACATAAATCATACCAAGCATACACTTACCATTTAAGGTAAGTGTATTAACTATCACATCGAGTATGCACACAACCCCGAAAACATAACAAGGAGTGGGGCTAGAAACTCACCTGAACGCGATTACGTTCACTGTTTATGGTTATACCTTTCTTGAGCTGTGCACGACTAGTTGTATAACAATTACACGCATCAATTAACTATCACTACCCATATCGCGTTTCTAGTCTAATTATAACCCTCAACGAACAGGGGTCCGGGGGCAGCGCCCCTGGAAGCAGGGTTTTAGGGGCGGCAGCCTCTAGCAGGGTACAAGAGGCAGAGCCCCTGGCTGGGGTTCAGCTGCCACGTCAGCTTGGAAAAATTTTATTTTCATTAACTGTCTTAACACATTTTCCATTAGGATTTCATGATAATATTTTATTGTTAACCTCTTAATCCTTTAAGGTATCTTCCATAAATTAATAAAGTCCAAGGGCTATTTTGTAATTAAATCATTCTTTTTCTAAGTCCAGGGACTGCTATGTCATTCTATTAAACTTTCAGTTCGTTACTCAGTTCTTTAACGAATTGACTTGTCATAACGAATTGGACCCTTCAACGAACTGATCTTTATAACGAACTGGACCTTATAACAAACTGGTCCTTTGACGAATCAGTCCATATAATGAATCAGTCCATGTAACGAATTGGACCTTCTAATTCGTTATCTCTTTTAACGAAGGGTCATAGCGAACTGGACTTAGTTCGTTATCTTTTTCTTCAAGAACTTGGACACGAACTAAGGCTAGTTTGTTAAGCTTCCCTTAACGAATCACTAGACGAATCACCCCTAGTTCGTTAACTCCCCGTTAACGAATTAGGGTTAGGTCAGAGAATGTCAGAAACATTCTCTGACATTCCCTCACCTCGTACCCACATTCCGGCGCCGCCTTCGCCGGAAAACCGGGATCTCGCCAGAAAAGTGAGATCTCACTTATTTCACCACCGTTTTCACCATTTTCATCCTGTTCGATCCAGATCTGAGCTAGGGTGACCCCTAAGCTCATCATAGGTTCAGTTTATACCCGATTCCACCCGAATCTCGTGACTTTAACGGTTTAAAGGTGTCGGCTCGTCGTTTCGCGACTAAATCTATCGGGTTTGAGCTCATACTATCATTACCTTGGATCGGGATCGGTTTTTCTATATTGGTTCGGATAGAGAAAGGAGAGAAATTAGAGAGAGAGAGCTTAAGTGTGTGTTTTGGTGGTGTATGAAATATGTGTAAATGAATGATTAAATGGGTAATTAAGGTTTATATAATTATGGATCATGGGCTTAAGCCCATGATCATTTCTTCTTTCCTTCATAACCCAAGTCCATAACACATATCCATTTAACCCAAAACTAGCCCGACTCATAATAACTCATATTTCTATTTTATTAACCGAAACGAGAAAACGGGATGTTACAATCACGTTCCAACGAACGTAGTGAACGATAATTTTAATGTTGATTGCCTTCGTTTTCATCTAAATGTTACTTGGTGATGATAATAAGTTAATAACTAACAAGTGGCATGGAATGACATCTTTTTGTTTCAGGATTTTTAATTGCGGGACACTTATGATTCACGCTATGTTCATTTATATTATGGTAGGTTTGCGAATTCTATTGATAAAGCCATCTCCTTTTGAAAATCACAGGGTGTTTACGATAACTAGCGTTGTTACATTTTTTTTTTCGTTGAATGCGTAATTGTGGTTATGATAATGGAGCACAACGACCTAACTGAGGGTACCAATCACAACTTTATAAAATTTATGTGTAGCTATTCGGCATTTCTTGCTCCTTTCCACTTTTGATGACGGTGGTTCGAATGAAAATGTTTTGTAATTTAAGCCTTTAAATGTCTATGTAAAGCTTTAGAGTTAAAAGGATTACTATAGAGAAAATCAAAGATAGAAGAAAGAAAATTAAAGATTTTCTTTGGCAACAATGGCGACCACTGTCAATAACTTTAAGGAGATGAAGTACCAGTGGACAAAAGCTAAGACTGAGGGGTGTGGGGGCTTCAAAGGGGGCGCTAGAGCCCCTCCGCTCGCGCCCCCAGGCGCTAATACCACATCAAATAGGCGCTAGAGGGGGCGCTACCGAGGCGCAAACACCACCCGTGAGCATGGTAGCGGGAGAAGAGAGAGAGGATGTGGGGCTTTAATATGGACGCTAGAGAGGCTCTATCCACACCAGGGGCCAGGGGCTTCAACACTCCCCTTATCTAGTTTCTCTCTCTGCCACACGTCATAATATTATTGGTTCTTGGCTCTGCTGGAGCCCCCACTAGAGCTCCCACACCCCTTAGTCTAATATAATATAAGTTGACAGTGAGTAGAAGGTACTTTAATATTTAAATAAGAGTAGCTATAATAAGGCCTATTCAAACCTTACCCATTTAAATTTTACTAAGCACATTACTATTGTATTATTATTTGTTGTTTTACTGATATGTTTTATCAATGATTTATGCTTTTATTTTAATCTTACTATGTATTTACATAAATTATTTTAAAAAATCAAATGAACCTATCATATTTTAGAATTAGAAGATTTCTCTTATTGATTATATTATTTTATTACTCGTATCATCCATATGATCTACTAAATTAGATCGGTATTGCCCATATAATAAAAGCAGATCTTGGTCCATGGAATCCCAAGAAGGTAAGAACTCCAACCTGTCTGATGCTTCTTCGGCCAAATACGATATACAAGTGGGACCTGCACTATGCGCAAGCTGTGCGAAAAACAGCTTCTTTTTTCCGGTTCTGAAACAACTTGGGCGAAATAGGGTTCTACCGGGAAACCATGGATTTTTTAGTTTTCGCCATTGGTTACTGGTTGAGCCACTGGAATGGAATGAGATAAGAATCTCTGGAGATCTTTCCTCTGCGCTTACTCGTAACAGGCTTTCCCTCTGTAGAAGACTTCTTCCAAATGGCATAATTGGGAGATTGATTCCTCGATCTTCAAAGAAAACTGACTCCTCCTACTCCTTCTTCTCCTTTAGGATAGGGTAGTCGTTGGTCCTTTTTTGCACTAAAAAATTAGTCAGAGCAACTAACTGTAATAGCTCACTGATCGAGCGCTCTTGCACCGAAGATGAACGGGGCTAAGCGATCTGCCGAAGCTGTGGGATGTAAAAATACATCGGTAGGGGAGCGTTCCGCCTTAGAGTGAAGCACCCGCGCGAGCAGTAGTGGACGAAGCGGAAGCGAGAATGTCGGCTTGAGTAACGCAAACATTGGTGAGAATCCAATGCCCCGATGTGTGTATACAATTTTTGATATAAATATTTTTATCATGTTTGATGTTGCTTCTTGCTGGAAGTTATGATTTCATCACCACAGAATCAACGCAACTTAATCACTATTTACTTGCTGTAATCAAAGGTAAATGATATGAACCATTTGAATTTTGATTATTTGATGTTTGATGATACGAGTACTTTCGCCCCCCCCCCCCACCCCCACACCATCTAAAAGTTGAAGTTCCGCCACTGATTCCAAACATGCTCTAAAATAGGGAACACAAAATCAGTTATAAATAATTAACTGTGGTCAAAATGTAACATCCTAAAATTTCGTATTTAATAAAAGAAAGTCGTGTTTAGTCATTGGGCCTGAATAATTAATTAGTATTAATAAAGATCATGGACTTGGACTAATTAAGATGGATTAAAGGGAATGAGCCTTAGGTCCATCGGCTTTAAGGGATATAAATATCTCCTAAAGCATCCTAAAACCCTAAATCCTCATTCTTATCATCCTAATCTCTACACACTCAAAAAAACACACACATCCTACACCATATTCGGCCGAGAGAGAGACGAGAGGGATTTGAGACCAAACGAACGCTAGCATGTATTAGATCTTTATCACACGAGCTATATACAAGATCTAGAGTTTATAACCAAGTTAAACGAGATCCAAACGAGCACTAAAGGTATGTTCCTGATCTTAAAGTTTACGTTTTTATAACCGTTTAGCCTTGAAACTTAGAACGGAAGTAGATCGAGTATAGACGAAACGTAAAGTTGTAAACTTGATGATAAAATGAACCTAACGAACCCGCGAACCTAAACGGCTCGTTTAAAACGAAATCCTAGATCCATTCTCTAAACGTTCACTATAAAGGTTCGTGCTTTATGTTATAAACGGGTCAAGATTGGACCGCAAATGGTCAAGGGAACGTTTAGGGCTAAGGCCAAATCATAAAATGAGTATTTAAGTTGTGAAATGTGCGACAAAGCGAACCAGTGAGCTGCAGACCACGAACTTCACTTACTGTATAACTTCGCTGCATAAGTTCGCTGTAGCTAAACTTCGCTACAAGCCAACTACGCCAAGATAAGTTCGCTTGAAAATAAGTTCGTTCAAAAGTCAAGTTCGCTGGCTAACTTCGCTTGATGTTAAGTTCTCTACAAGCAAGTTCGCCTACCTTATCAACTTCGCTGAACCATATGTTCGCTGGACTCTAAGTTCGCCGAGTCTTAAGTTCGCCGAACCTTAAGTTCGCTTAAGTTAAGTTCGCTTAACATGCATTTTAAGGTAACGAATCGGGCTAACGAATGAGTAGGTGAATAAAATAGTAACTTAAAATCCTAATAGGAAATGCATTAAGACAGTTAATGAAAATAAAATTTTTCCAAGCTGACCTGGCAGCTCGACCCCAGCCAGCGGCTCTGCCCCTTGGACCCTGCTAGGGGCTGCCGCCCCTAGACCCCGCTTCTAGGGGCGCTTCCCTCGGACCCCCGTTCATTGTGGGATTTTATAAAGATCGAAATACAATATGAGTAGTAGTAGTTAATTGATACATGTAAATATTATACAGTTAGCCGTGCACAGCTCAAGAAGGGAATAACGATTAACGGAGAGCGTAACAGGATTCAGGTGAGTTTCTAGCCCCGTTTCTTTGTTATGTTTTCGGGGCTGTGTGCATCCTCGATGTGATAGTTAATACACTTACCTTAACTGGTAAGTGTATGCCTTATATGGTTTATATGTTATGTATGTATATCTTAAATGTGAATGAAATCTTGTTGGCATGTGAACGATCTTCGGATATTGCACGTGCTAACAAGGGAGGTATGTTTATGATAAAGGAATGTGTATGATAGATTATGTACAGTATATGAATATGTATGAATGGTTAAAGAAAGTATACATGTTATGGGTATGTAAAGACAGTATGTACGAAGATGAAGAAAGAGGGACCAGACCCTAATAATATCTGAGATAGAGAAGGAGGGACCAGACCTTTAATAATATCTGAGATAGAGAAGTAAAAAGGGACCAGACCCTAATAATATCTGAGATAGACAAGAAAGGGACCAGACCCTAAAATATCTGAGATAGACGAAGGAAAGAGGGACCAGACCCTAATAATATCTGAGATAGAATGGACAGTAACTATATAGTATGAAAGTAATGAAGTATGAATGTACGTATGAAATAACGTAATGAAAGTAAGTTAGTAAAGTAGTTATTATGTATCTTCGGATGCATGATTGAAGGTAAGTGTATGTAATGTATTATGCTTGATTAACTAGAACTCACTCAGCGTAGCTGACTTTTAGTATGCACGCAGGTGAGTAGGATGAGGCAGCTCGCTTGAGGGGACACATGGCAGAAGAATAAGAGTCTGGCATCTGAAGACTTATGATGTTTTAATTTTAATTACTTTGCTTTTGAAAGACAAGTTGTTTGTAAAGGCAAGTTTTGGATTTTTATGAAATGTTTTATGAAAGCTTTTATGTTCCGTGTAAAGTTTTAATTAACTCTGATATTTGAACTGTATTTATGAGTAAATCCAACATCCAAAGTAGGGCTACCGATAACAGGGCCTTACACAAAATCGGTTATTAAATCATTTGAAAGAAAATAGTTGTTTATGATTATAAAAACACTAATTAGTGAGGTTATGATTCTATAAAACATTAATTAATGAATTATGTGGCAATTCTATATATGGAAACTGGATGACTTGGAAGTCTATATGGACATGCTAGTTGAATGCCATGTGGATATCTTGTATTGATTTAATATTATAGTAAGATTGAAATCTTAACTATAATTACTTTTTAGTTATTGAATACTTCAAATACTTTAAAATTTAAAAGGTAAAAAATAACTATATTTAGTATACAAAAAGACTTTGTTATTTTGCGTTTAGTCTCACTTAAGACAAGAGATGTTAAAAAAAAGTAAAAACAATTAAATACATGCATGTACAAACATGAACCGCAACTTGATTCAAATTTAAAGTAAAAACGACAAGAGTCATTGAGAAAACCATTATGTGTGAGAAAATGTCCTGCCCAAACTGAAACCCATAATTTTTTATTTTTTATTTATCATGGTCTTAACTTGAATCCCAAGACCAATCATCCAATATTAGTTATCTTCCATAGAGTAAATTATAAATTTGGTATTATGTTTTCAACTAAATTATAAAACGTGTTCTTTAATATTAAAAGAATTACACTTAAAAAGATAGTTACCAAGCTAAAATAAATAAATAAATATATCTATCATAAAGTACTTATAAAAATAATAATCAAGTCTTATGGTATGATTTTTGATGTGAAATGCAAATCAAACTGTTCAGTACGACTTAATTAATTGAAACCGGTCATAATATCAAACCGATGACCGTTTAGTTACCGAAGCAAGTTCAAATTGACATTATCGAGTCCAAAAATATAACAAATGTATGTTTCTTTATACCATTTGTTGCTACTTGGCTATAGGGCTTAAATATCCTTTCAACACCTAAAAAAACAAAATATATCCATAGGTAAGTGAATTGAAGATGATATATCACATAGCAAATAAGAGTATAAGATACATTCTTTGTTTTTAGGTGAAATAGCGTTTTCCTACATTAAAAGTTAAAACTTTGAGCTACCCACAAAACCCAACAACTTCCAAAGATTCTCTGCATCTATGAATGCTTTTCCAAACTTATTTTAATAATATATCTTCACTAAATAAATTCATTTTTTTACACCACGTATCACTTAGAATTCATTTGTCATATAGTTTGGCACCACCATACTTCTCTTTTCCTGCTGCTAAGAGCATCCACAGCAACAAACATCAACAAACCAACACATCATCACTCACTACTTTATTATTTAATTTAATGAATCAAATAATAATGGTTTTATAATATATAAATTATTAAGTTTTATATTTAATCTACCTACTTCAAATCATCACAAACTGACAAAGTTCACCACCCAGTTTCTCCTTTTTCATAATTCTAGATCTGAACATCAAGAGAAAGAACACCCCCAATGGCCTCTCACCGGAGATTCGAAATTGATTGACCGGACGACGAATAGAAATCGATCTCCCCGGATGACAGTCTCCTTCTTCTAACGGTTAGTCATGCAATTACTCGCCCTTCAAATTAAACGGCAATCAACGTGGCAATTGCAATAGATTTTGATGAGGTTCCGTTGATCCATTTGTTAAAAATCAAGAATGTTTAAAATTGTTGGGGGCCCACATCTACACGTTCTTCTCACGTCTGCAGATCCAAACTTGTTCACCAGACTTCGGAGCTACAACGGTAAAGTCCGCTTGATCCCAGTCCGCCACTTGCCACGTGTCCGGACCTCGGGAAACCCATCCCGTTGTGAATGCTCTATGTCATCGCCTTTAACAAACTGGTACTACAATATTCTATATTTTTGAAATGCATATTTGTATTCTTTAAAAAGTCATATTTTGTTATAAGCAATGTTTAATATACAAGCAACAATGGTTATAAATCTGATGCATAGTTACTTTGCAAGTTTATTTAATAGATAGATTCTCCATTAAACATGAGGTTTATAAGGATACGTCTAGCAAGCCTTCAGTGGCGTCTTATTGAGCGTCATCATTTTCAACAACTAGCTATCAACACGACATGTTATAGAGTTTCAGAAATGTAAGCTAATCTCTCATTTCCACTTATCTAGCTTGTTGTAGAATAGAAATACAAATCTAACTAACTAGAATATGAACTCTTGTACTGATTAGGTATCACCAACCAAAATTAACTACCCAATTAAGCCACACATCTTAAAACCTACAACTATGAGTAATATGCACTAACCCCTTACACTTTATTTTAGGGATGAGCCCGGTGCTGACCAAGACCGATCCCAAAGTTCATTAAAACTTGGTACCACTACCGAAAATGCTCGGCTCGATACCTATTCAGTACAATGTGTGTTGTTAGGATTTGTTAGTGATTAAAAAGCCAATTGTGTGATGTTAGTTATATTGTTGTGCTAGGGTATAGCCCGTGTTACACACGGGAGAAAAAACATATCAACAAATCATATAAATATAGTCAACATATTCAACCAACACAAATATGTTCCGAGCAAGATGATACTTTTCGGCTGCCAAAGTAATAAACTAATTATTAATCTTAATACAATAGGTTATAAGAGATAAATAGGAAACTTTAAAAAATATTACCAGCAAATTACCAAGATTATTGTGTAATTAAAAATTATTCAAATATTAATTAAATGATAATTGCATCATTTGAAATTAAAAGTACAACTCCAATACAATTAATATGTTATAAACAAAATGGATTTATATATATGTAAAAACAGTTACAAAAGTTTAAATAAACATACATGTCTACCTATATTATGAGTTAGACAACAAAACCTTGTTACTTATTATAATCCACATATATAATATGAAAGTAAAACATATAAGTAACATTTATAAATTTATCTAACAGAACAACGTAATTGGTATATATTCATTCATTCCTACGTTTATATAGACATTATTGGTTATAAACTTGGTATTAAATCTTTTCTGTTTGATTAATTTTTTGCTATCACATAGAGCTAGTGTTCTTATATATTTATCAAATAATTATATTTGTAAAAAAAGAAAGTGTTATTGTCAAATACGTCATAACTAATAAATTAATTAGTGGTCAACATATATCGCAAACACTTAAATTTAAACGACTTACATATATAAAAAGTATAAATTATTTTGAAGATGGCAAAATATAATATCATTAATTATGATTATATCATTTTGGTCAGACTATAGTTAGTTATCTATTTGAAATCATTCTTTAAAATATATAAATCTTTGTAATAATATTATTAGTGTAATTAAAATAAATTTGAGCTTAAATAATTAAATTTGACTTCCATAATCACTCGGGTCTTTTAGAAAGCGTTAATAATTTAATTGACTTATATAATTAATTAATTTAATTTGACTTCCACAATTAAGTAAATGGAAATCAAATTGTAAATTACCTTAAATATCTTTAAACAAAAATCAACAGTCATAAATTGAATTAAAGGTAATTAATTTGCAATGATTTACGTGAAATCATGGAAATACATTGAATATATAAAATATAATGTAAATGCTTATTTGAATTAAATTATTATATTGCAAATCTTGTAATTAAAATCATGAAAACTTTATAACTTATTTATTGGGTTTTCCATATATAACGTAATTGGTTATATATAGAAAATATAATGTATCTTACAGTATAATAACAGAATAATGTTTTAAGTCAAAGATATTGAAATATAAAAATGGTAAGGTGCAAATTTTATTATTTCAGTCAAAATAAGATGTAACAACTAATTAGAATAAGTAATAAATTAATAATAACAAAATTACTAAAATTATAATAATTATTATAAATTATAGAGATTATCATTAATAAATTGATAAATATAAGATACAAATAAATTTTTCTTTAATACATCGGTTCTGATTAAAATATATTAAATGGACAAAACAAACAACTATATATGATTGATTATATAAAAATCAAATAAATTACATGAATTGTGAAAAATACATAAATACATGAATAATAACAAAAATATACATCAATATTAAAAAAAAGATATTTTATCAACAAATCTTCAATCCATGAAATTAGCTATATCAAGTTGGGAACATAACCTGAAATGAGAAAATTAAATATTAATATTCGTTATACAAATAATAAATTTTAACCGTGATAATGATACATGTTATGAAATGTTTGACCACTAATTCATAAAATTAAACTTTAATTTAAATTTGAAAATTTATAAATTTTAAATTACATTATTTTAGAAATATTAAATTTTAATGCTGGTAATTTTAGACATTATGAATTTTTGTTTAATCAGCCATTTAAAAAGTTCAACTTAAACTTAAATTCAACTTAAATGTTTGACCAGGCAATTTAAAACTGTTTGACCAACTTAAACATTTGACCAGCAATTAAATAAAAAAATCAACTTTAATTTAAATTTGGAAATTTAAACTTTTTAAATTAAATCGTTTTAGAAAATAATAAATTGTAATTGTGGTAAGTTTAGACGTTATGGAATATTGACCAACCATTTACAAATTTCAACTTTAACTTAAATTTGGAATTTAAAATTCAAAATTGTAATCGTTTTAGAAATAAAAAAAATGTGTCGTGGTAATGCTACATGTTATGGAATGTTAAACCACTGATTTACAAATGTTCTAATTGATAACCGGAATATTTGAATCACGTTACTGGAAAAACGAAATAGGGAAAATCTCCATTGTATCTTCGATTTTGATATAGAACCTAAAGAGATTATAACAAAATTATAAATACAAACGAAAACGGAAAACAAAAACAATTGTAAATGAAATAAGGAATAATATGATAATCGTACATTAGAGTAGCAAATAAAACTTCACCGGAAAACCTTACCGAAAAACCGTAATAACATCAAAATATCAATTCAATCTTTGATTTTTATATAAAACTTAAAGGGATTATTACAAAATCAAATAACAATAAAAATAAATATAAAACCTTATCGGAAAACTTTACCGGAAAAAGATAAAACCTTGCCGGAAAATCATCTAACATTGTTGGTCATTAGAGTATAATATATAACTGTAAGGCCCCGTTACCGGTAGCCCTACTTTAACTTGGATTTACTCATAAATACAGTTCTAAAAATCAGAGTTAACAAAAATTTTTGCGGAATAATAAAACTTCAACCATAACATTTTACATAACCATCAAATCATGTCTTATAAAACATTAGTAGTCAATTAAAACAAAACATAGTCTTTAAAACATCACAACATTTCTTCGAGATGCCAACATCTTCGATTTCCATGCCATGTGTCTTCAGTCACGCGAGCTACCTCAACCTTTTTGCCTGCGTGCATACTAAAAGTCAGCTATGCTGAGTGAGTTCTAGTTAACCACATAGCTTACTTTTCATACACATACACGTGCCCGAAGGTACGCATTACATACATATCATGTTCATCATTCGTCCATACACATTCATATCTAACCATACATTATAAAGGGCATTTCACCTACATACCTCGGACATTATTATTAGGGTCCGGTCACCCTTCATCCTCGGATATTATTAGGGTCCGGTCACCCTTCATTCTCGGATATTATTTGGGTCCGGTCACCCTTCATGCTTCATACCATACCTGTTCTTACATACTTTTCCTGACTATACGTGCAATCTCCGAAGAGCGTTCACGTACCAATAACATATCATACGTACATTATGCATACATCATATATATTCATACATGCATTTTATCTACATCATACATAGCAATCACATCTTTAGCTACCACCTGACGGTACATGTAATATCCGAAGATCGTTCACGCACCGTCAAGCAATCATCATACATACATCATACAAGGCATACACTTACCACTTAAGGTAAGTGTATTAACTATCACATAGAGTATGCACACAGCCCCGAAAACATAACAAGGAAGTGGGGCTAGAAACTCACCTCAATGCGGTTGCGTTCACCGTTTACGGTTATTCCCTTCTTGAGCTATGCACGACTAACTGTATAATAATTATACGTATCAATAAACTATCACTACACATATCGTCTTTTAAGTTTAATCATTACCCTCAATGAACGGGGGTCCGGGGCAGCGCCTCTGGCAGCGGGGTTCTAGGGGCGGCAGCCCCTATAGGGTCCAAGGGGCAGAGCCTCTAGCGGGGTCCAAGGGGCAGAGCCAGGTCAGCTTGAAAAAATTTTATTTTAATTAACTGTCTTAACACATTTTCCATTAGGATTTTGAATCATTAAATAATTTGCTACTTAAAATCCAAGGGCTTCTTTGTAATTAAATCATTCTTTTCTAAGTCCAGTGACTGTTCTGTCATTCTATTAAACTTCTGATTCGTTACTTGGTTCTTAACGAATTGTGTTATCTTAACGAACTAATCCATGCAGCGAACTGAACACTTTAACGAACTGGTTATTAAGCGAACTGGATCCTATAACGAATCAGTCCATAACGAACCAGTCCACATAGCGAATCAATCCAGGTAACGAATTGGACCTTTTAATTCGTTATTTCCTTAACGAATGACTATAACGAATTGGGGGTTAATTCGTTATCTTTTCCTTAATGAATCTGGACGCGAACTAAGGCCAATTCGTTATTATTTCCTCAGCAAATCAACTTAACGAATTGAACACGAACTGTAGCTAGTTCGTTATGTTCCCATAGACGAACCAGCTAGCAAATCACCTTTAATTCGTTAAATCCCCGTAGCGAACTAGGGTTAGGTCAGGGAATGTCAGAACATTCCCTGACATCCTCGTATTAACTTTTCCGGCGCCGCCGCTGGAAAGCCGCAAACACGTCGGAAAAACAAGTTTTAACTCGTTTTTCACCGTTTTTCGTCCCGTTCGATCCAGATCTGAGCTAGGGTGACCCCTAAGCTCATCATAGGTTCGGATTATACCAGATTCCACCCGGATCTCGTGACTTAAACGGTTTAACGGTGTCGGCTCGTCGTTTCGTGACTATATCTAACGGGTTTAAGCTCATACAATATTAAACTATCATTACCTCGGGTCGGTGCTCGGATTCTTTCTTGGTTTCGGCTAGAGAGAGACTAGAGAGGGAGAGCTTAAGTGTGTGTTTTGAATGGTGTTGGAATGTGTGAAATGAATGATTAAAGGTCATTTAATGACTTATATAATTATGGATCATGGGCTTAAGCCCATGGTCCTTTCCTCTTTCTTTCATAGCCCAAGTCCATAGCCCATATCCATTTAACCCAACACTAGCCCGACTCATAATAACTTGTATTTTAATTTATTAACCGAAACCCGAAAAACGGGATGTTACAATAACCTTACCGGAAAATGATTAATCCCGATCTACATTACCGGAATATTGAAGATGGTGGAGTTAGTAAGCCGAGAGAGAGAGAGAGGGAGAGAGAGAGAGATTAAAATGATTAAGGTAGGATAATCTTAAGGTTTAAATATAGTGTAGAGATGATTTGGCAATAATAGGAAAGTTGGCATGGCAGCATAATAGACAATATGAGAATGGAAATTTGGTGAGTTGGATGCATAGGTGGATAGGCTAGTAGAAGAACATGTGGAGTAATTGTATTGATTTAATAAATTAGTAATATATATATGATGTAATTTGGATTTTTTTTATTATTGAATGTTGCTTAATATCCTTACAAGATTGTGCTAAGATGGGTTTTTTTATTTTGGTTTAGTCTTATGTATGTTGTAGAATGTCTGACGGGATCCATGAGTCATTGATGCAACAACCGCTTTTCCTTACGAGCCATTCGAAGGATAACCAAATCAAATAACACTTCAGTTTCCTAGGTAGTTTTTTCATGTTTTTGAATTTATTTTTAACATGTTGATCGGCTTTAATGAATCTATTTTTGCTAGAAAGACCGGACAATGAATGTGGTTGTTCAAATTGGTGTGGGAAAGAAAGGAACAAAATCAAACAAGGTTGAAATGAAATCCATGTTTCAAACATCATTCAAAGAGAAACAGAAAAGTGACTGATAATACATTTTGGTTCGTGAACAGATTTCGGACCCACTGTCCAAAATTCGCACCAAGATTATACACAGTTGTAACTCCATCGACCACTCCATTATACAAAAGTGGCAGAAAAGCCCTTATTCGACCACACACCCATGTTATCCCATCTTTTACAATATGGGGGGAATGATACACCTCCAGAGCAAACACAAGCAATCCTGCAAAACTGTAACACATCCACTTGTAATAACCATAAGGGAAGAACTGGGCTACAAAAACAACCCCTAATTCAAACATTCCAACGCTATAGCAGAATTGGAGGCCCATTCTAACCACTCAAAATTTGCACGGATCCTCTTTGCTACCTCATGAACCCAAAATGACACAAGCCAAAAAACAAAGGACAATGCAACAGAAGCTGCCGACAACATCAAAATAGTTTCAAAATCGGTCGACTGCATGAGTGCTTTAACAACTCCGAGACCGACACAGGTCGTACCCCATATGATGAAAAAATATATTTTTTTCCTTAAACGTCGTACGGAATCCTGAACCGCCGCCAAATGGAATCACGTTGTATGTATTGTTTTCCTCTCTGTAAACAAAATAGAATATTTAAATGAATATATAAACTATAAATTTAAATTAAAGAAATAAATATCAAGAAACCTACCCTAGAAATTGAAGTGCAACTTGATTAGGGTGCCTACTTGAGGCTTATACACCATGACTTCGTTTGGTTTAACCTATACCATAGATGATCTTCTAGCAACGGTTCAATGACATCTCCCATTTCTAAAAACAACAAGGGAATCAACTAACTCATCACAATCATGTTAATTAACAGATTAATACAAATTAAACATAATCACAAAAAGATACAAATTAAGCACACTCATGTTAATTTACAGTTTAAAACAAATTAAACGATCATAGCTAGTAAAAATCCTTACAAAAAGATAAGAATATTAACAAAAACATCTAATTCAGCCAAATAGACATATTCATATAAAACATCAAACTCAGCACAAAATCATCTAACTCAGCACAATATTCACAGATTAAACATCATTTAACATTAAACCTAGATTAATACAAGAAAAAAAATATATAAAAATCATAAGAACATCAACATCAAACTCAGCACAATATTCATATATTAAACATCATTTAACATTAAATCAAGATTAATACAAAAAACCAAATATATAAAAATAATCAATAAAGAAATCATAAGAACATCAACATCAAACTCAGCACAATATTAACAGATTAAACATCATTTAATATTAAACCTAGATTAATCCGAATAACTAAAAATACAAAAATAATCAACAACAAAATCATATGAAAATTAATATCAAACTCAATACAAAAACTTCTAACTCAACATTATATTCACAGATTAAACACCATCTAACATTAAACTTAATTTAATACAAACCCTAAATATATAAAAATAATAAACAAAAAAATCATAATACCATCAACATAAAACTCAGCACAATATTCACAGATTAAACATCATTTAACATTAAACCCAAATTAATAGAAAACCCTAAATATATAAAAAAAAATCAATAGAAAAAGCATAATAACATCAACATCAAACTCAGCACAAAAACATCAAACTCAGCATAATATTCACAGATTAAGTGATATTTCCCAAAATAAGCGTTTATGAAAACGTTTTTCAGGTTTTAGGTGTCATTTGCAAGAAATTCCCAAATTAGGTATTATAATCTAGTCGTGACGAATAGTTTGTATAACCAATTAAAACTTGACATGTGTCTTTAAACTAACCGTAATGAGCAGATTTACTAACCATTTACTCATCACAACTAAATAAGTTATATGTCTTGTAATCAACGCCCACGATTAATTCATAAGTTCTTTAGTCGCGACGAGTAGATTGTAAGGTTAACTAGTCGCGACGAGTTAACTACTAATAAACTACTTGTGTAGGGAATATAAATCAGGTAAACTAGTCGCCGCGACTAAATGACTTATGAATTAATCGTGGGCGTTGATTACAAGTCATTAAACTTATTTAGTCGTGACGAGTAAATGATTAGTGAACCTGCACGTTACGGTTAGTTTAAGGGCACATGGCAAGTTTTAACAGGTTCTACAAACTACTCGTGTGTAATCATAAACTACTCGTCACGACTAGTTTATAATACCTATTTTGGAAATTTCTTGCAAATGATACCAAAAACCTGAAAAACGTTTTCATAAATGCTTATTTTGGGAATTTTGCCTTTAAATATTTAGGGTTTTGTATTAAATCTGGTTTAATGTTAGATGGTGTTTAACTTGTGGGAAAATTCCCAAAATAAGCGTTTCTGAATACGTTTTTCGGGTTTTTGGTGTCATTTCCAACAAATTCCAAAAATATGTATTATAAATTAGTCGTGTTGAATAGTTTATACACACGAGTAGTTTGTATAACCATTTAAAACTTGCCACATGTCCATAAACTAATCGTAAAGACCAGTTTCACTAATCATCTACTCGTAACGATTAAATAAGTTTCAAGCCTCGTAATCAACGCCCACGAGTAAATAAGAAACTGTTTAGTCGCGGCGAGTAGATTTTAAAACTTTACGAGACGCGAGTAGTTTATCAAACTAACCACAACGACGCGTTTGTTCACCAAATACATCAAACCGGTTAGTTTTACAAAATACTAACCGGAATGGTTTGTTTAATTGGTCAACTAGTCCTTACGAGTAGATCTTGGTGAACGACTAGTTTACGTTCATCATACGAGTATTTTATTAGTAATTAACTCGTCTCAATAAGTTTACCGGTTTACATTACGCATACGAGTAGTTTATATGTAGTTAACTCGTCATGACTAGTTTACCTTGTTTATATTCTCGATACGAGCATTTTGTTAGTAATTAACTCGTCCTATTAAGTTTACCTGATTTACGTTACCCATACGAGTAGTTTATATGTAGTTATCTCTTTGTGACTAGTTTACATTCCCGATACGAATAGTTAATTAGTAACTAACTCGTATTGGCTAGTTTAACGTAAAAATCTACTTGTTGCGACTCGTTTTACCGGTATTCCGATTTATTTTATAAATTTTTATAAATTACTTGACTCATTACTTTATAGTTGAAACTAGTCGTTAAAGTGTTGTTTTGAAGTTGTCGGGTTTATAAACGTCATGTTCTTATTTTTTTTTTATGAAATAGGAAATTAACAATATTCATTAAATATAACTGTTTATGATTTATTTTCGAATTGAAACTGAAACCGATTTGGATTGGATTCGACTATATAGTGTTTTTTAAGTATTGTTTAGTTTCCTGATCTAAAACTAACATTTGATGTTAGAGCATCCCGCTCTAATCAATACGTGTAGAACAGGAACTAGTATGCATAGACCATGGGAGCGGTAATCTGCAGATAGCAGATATATTAACAAAACAATTGGCTCAGGTAAAGTTTGATGAGTTGAAGAGTCTTATTTTGTGTTCTTTAATTTTCAAGATTCAGTTGCCTGATCTAAAACTAACATACTTAACATAGTGTTTAAGCATAACACTCTTTGCTCATCACTCTCTATTGACCAATAAATAATAAAAACAGACTAAAGTAACATTGATTAAAAAAAAGCCACTTTCAAAGAATAAAATCTAAATAGAATGCAGAACAACTCACAAAACACATAATTTAAACATAAAACAACTGCTCAAACATAAAACAAAATTATATCATAATATAATCATCCACTTACAGTAGGTAAGAATTTACACAAAATTATATATGTTAATGTTAAAAGTTAAAACAGTGGCATATCTCACTCACCAACCCTTTAAACCTACTTCATTCAACAAAACCATCATTTTAAACAGTCAAAACCACATGTTGCGCCACATCACCTGATTCGCCCCCTTGCTGCTAATTATCTGCTTGCCCCACACTTGGTATCTCGGTTATTGCTTCATTAGACACATTTGTTGAATCGCCAACCACTGACTTAAGCGATCGCGCATACCGTTCCTTACCGACAATAGTCCCCAGAAGCACAAGACCAAGAATTATGGATAAAGTCATGTGATACCAACGGAAGAACTGCGTGATAAAAGCGCAATACCCAAACCTTCAATACCAACACTAAAAAAAGCTTGCAGGAGAATTCTAGGGAACATTTTCTCACATGGATCTTTTTCTTTCGAACCCTCATGATACGCAAACAAGAAAAGCTAACCAACGAAAGAAAGAGCAACAAATATTGCCGCAAGCAACATCATCTTCTCGTAATCATCATGGAAAATGATATACATTCTATCATACCAGCCAACAAATACGTTACAAATATCGCCACAAGCAACATCATCTTCATCTCATCTCCAACTTCAACTATTTCTTTAAGTTTCTTCAAAGAGCTTACCTTGAATGGAGTCGAGTTTAGGGTTTTGAGTAATGACCCCATTTCATCCCGCTTGAGCGATGACAAAGGTGAAAACGATGGTGAAGTTGAAGAAGAAGAAGAAGAAGAAGATGGCGAATGACTATTATGCCATGCCATAATGAGCCTCTTGAGGGTGTTGTTAGGGGTAATATCGAAATTTCGATGTTTTGCATCGTGGAAGGACAAGTAGTCCTTATATAGCTAAAGAACCATTTTTGAATGTTTTTTCGCTCATATGTGACAGCGATTGAGATGATGGATTAAAGACGTACCTCATTGCCAAAGGTTTTAAGCCAACAATATGTGATCCATCTCTTTTCAATCTTATTATCGGATCATCTCCAATATATGTCCTAGTATATGTCGATGACCGGTCATTACACATCATCGTGGCTTTATCCTTAGTCAAAAGAAATATCACTACGTGAAAATTGACCTTCGGCCACACGAAAAAAGTGTGGCCGTAGGCCTTTAGCCACACACATTTGGTTCAAGTCATATGTGGCTAAAGGTCACGACACCGTGGGTATGATATGGCCACACACAGTTTTTAGTGGCCTTATATGGTAATAAGTATGGCTAAAGGTTACAAGCATTAGTTGCTGGCCATCAAGAATCCTCTCCAATAAGTGTGGCTAAATGGTAGAAAATGGTCACATGACTATTTACTATGAGTGACCATTGCACATATACAGCCACATGAATTCATGTCTCAGCCACATGAATTTTATAATAATGTGGCCAATAGGGTTGTGTTAAGCGTGCATTGTGACCTATACCGTGTGGATATAACAAATAAATGGCCACTTAAATTAAAAATAGAGTGGCTAATTATATCATACAGACACTAGAAATTACATTAAAAGTGGCTAAAAATGTTTGCTTGCCACCCAAACACTCCTTTGTAGATTATAGTGTGGCTATTGTTTTACCGTTTGTCACACGTAATGCTTTTTGTAATTTAAAGTGTGGCTATTGTCAAACTTATCGTCACACATAGTGAGGTATTGTGTGGCTAATCATATCATATAGACACTGGAGGTTATTGTCAATGTGGCTAAAAATGTGAACTTGTCAGTCAAACACTCTTTTGTAGTTTGTGGTGTGGCCATTGTCTTACCGTTTGTCACACATAATGCTTTTGTAATATAAAGTGTGGCTATTATCATACTTTTGATCACACATAGATAAATGTGGCTATTTCATAAGTTTAACAAACACAATAACATAAATTCAAAACAAGTTTACATTAACAAACCTACACTAATAAGTTATGAATTCAAAATATTTGAAACTACTACTAATTACTACCGACCTCAAACTTTCTCATAAACTAATCAAATTGTTTTTTCCTCCTTTCTTCATTTTCTTTAAGTTCTTTTTCCATTTATTTCATTCGTTGCGCTCGTTCTTCCAACTCGTTTCTTGACTTCTTTTCATCTTTTTCCATTTCGGCTCTAAATTTTTGAACCTAAAATTGTTAAAATATTAGCATCATAACTAGTAAAGGGTTAATGTGAGGCGAAACCTCAAAGCACGACGACTATCACGCACAATCACATTAGACATAATGTATACACAAATAAAAACTTGAATCGATGACTTGTTGGTGATAATAATTATTGTCAACTGTACTAAAAAGTCCTAACATGTATTCACACATCGTATCATGGCAAATCAACCAAACATTCATCATACAACTTAACTTATGATCACTTAGTTCACGAGACAGATTATAGCATGTACAAACTGATTTTATTCACTAAGAAAATATTAAGTATAAATTGTACAAAATTTACCACGGTAGAATATATGAATTAGGTTTCTCAAAAAAAATTTATAATATTTTTCTCATACATACAAAACTCACAATAATTCAACCATTAAAGATATGTACCAACAGTTCAGCAGATTGCACAACAAACACTCGTTTAATGGTTCTATCGACTCATTAATCTAAATTGTGCAAGACCAATTGGGTTGTCTTCAAAACTCATAATACTAACTTTCAGAACTGGAAACAACCCGTTTGGTTTTGTCATTAGGGAGTTATGGTGCCGGAAAGACAGGCCAAAATATAACTCCTCGAATCAGCTTTGACCAGTGATTTTGTAAAATCATAAAAACTATTCAAAACGTGTCCAAAAATTACAAACTTTACCTTTCTGGAAACTAGACTCATAGTGCTATATCCTAGAATCAAAAATCGTTCAGTAATCATCGTTTAACATCAAGTTACATACCAATAAATAAACGAAAACGAATCTGTCAGCAAACTGTTGTCATCAAACAAGTGAAGCACATACCTTTTTAGCGATGAAAGAAGATGTACTAAGCTTCAATTACAAGAAATAACACTTAAAATTGAAAATCCTCAAACTTGGTTCTTAGGGTTCTTCACACTCAACACGAATCCGACAAAAAACGAGATAGAATTGATGAAAACCGACACCACACGTGAATTCCTCTCGCAAAAATAATAAGATTAGAGCCCGGAATCAAAGGATTTGGTTAAAAATTGAGTGAGTTAGAGAATTAATGATTGAGGATTATGGTTGGTGTAAAGAGATGAAGAATAAGAATAATAAGAAGGAATGAAGAGAAAGAAAAAAAAGGTAGGTTAAATATGTGGTCAAATTAAATTTAAGAATAGGAGGGTAATTCAAATTTTTTTGAAGAAAAGAGGGGGTTGAATTTAATTTGAAATTTTGAGTGAAGTGAAATTAATATGAACTAAATATGAATTTAATTTATTTTTAATAATTAAAATAAAGAGTTGTTAGTGTGTGTGTGTATATATATATATATATAACAACAAATTAAAACTTATATAATATAAAAAAATTGTATTTTAAATATAAAAACATATAAAATAAATACAAGTGATATTTATAGTTGCTCTAAAAGAGTTGTATAAGAGTGTAGTAATCAGTGTTAACCCCCAATAAACCATACTTTTATTAGTGGGTCATACTAGTTATTGATCGGTGTTAGTGTCCCATTATAACATCTATCATGTCACAATTGCTCTAAAAGAGTTGTATAGGACTGTCATTAGTCATGGTTAGGTGTTAACGCCTGAAACACACCATACTTTCATCAATAGACCTTATTTGGCCTTGATTTGTGTCAATGGCCCAACATGTTATACATTCATTAATGGGCCTTGATTGGTATTAGTGGTCATTATAGCATCTCTCATGTCCCCGTTGCTACAAGAGGGTTGTATATGATTGTAGTGAGCCATAGGCATGTGTCAACGCCCGATAACATGTCATACTTTTATTAATGGGCCATATTGGGCCTTGATTGTTGTTAATGACCAATATCGTCTCTATCATGTCATAGTTACGTTAACAGGTTGTATAGGAGTGTAGTGAGTCATGTTGGTCGTCATACTTTGCATTAATGGGCTGTCTTGGGCCTTGATTGTTGTTAGTGACCCATTGTGGTCTCTATCATATCATAGTTGCTTTAAAAGGGTTGAATATGAGTTTAGTGAGTCTTGGCTTGGTTACGCCCAATAATATGTCATACTTTCATCAGTGGGCCTTATTGGACCTTGATTGTTGTAAATGGCCAGTATGGGTCTATCATGTCATAGTTACGTTAACAGGTTGTATAGGAGTGTAGTGAGTCATAGTTGGTCTCATCAAATGGCGTTGATTGGTATTAGTGGCCCATTATATCACCTATCATGTCATAGTCGCTACAAGGAGGTTGTATATGAGTGTAGTGAGCCATAGTCATGTGTCAACGCCCAATAACATGTTATACTTTTATTAATGGAACATATTGGGCCTTGATTGTTGTTAATGGCCCAATATATCTATATCATGTCATAGTTAATTTAACAGGTTGTATAAAAGTGTAGTGACTCATAGTTGGTGTTAATGCCCAGTAGCATGTCATACTTTGCATTAATGGGCTGTTTTGGGCCTTGATTGTTGTTAGTGACCCATTGTAGTCTCTATCATATCATAGTTGCTCTAAAAGGGTTGAATATGAGTTTAGTGAGTCATAGTTTAGTTAAAGCCCAATAATATGTCATGCTTTCATCAATGGGCCTTATTGGACCTTAATTGGTGTTTGTGGCCCATTATAGCCTTTATCACATCATAGTTGCTCTAAGAAGGTTGTATAGGAATGTCATTAGTCATAGTTAGATGTTAATGGCCGATAACATGTGATACTTTCATCAATAGGTCTTATTGGACCTTGTTAGTGTTAGTGGCCCATTATAGCCTTTTTCATGTCATAGTCGCTCTTATGGGCCATATTAGTGCTTGTAATCTCTTAGTGGCCTATTATGGCATGTGATATGTAACATTAGATATTTAAGGGTTATATCGTGTTATAGGGAGTCATATTAGACCATAATAGACAAATACAAGTCATACATGTCCTAATGGGCCATATTGGGCCTTGAAATCTCTAATGGCCCATTATGCATATAATTTTAAATTGTGTCTTAAGAGGTACAACTCGCCTAAACCATCGATATACATTAAACATAGGGGTGGCAAAAGGGTTGGGTTGGGTCGAAATGGGTTATGGGTCGGAACGGGTTAGGGTCGAAACGTGTCAAGGTTGGAACGGGTCAACTAAAAAAAAGGTTGTTATGGTTCGGGTCGGAACAGGTCAGGGTCAAAAGGTTCGGGTCATAATGGGTCCGGGTCAAAACGGGTCAAGGTCGGAACGGGTCAAAACGGGTCTCGAGTCTTTTTTTTTTGAACAAGGACAATGGAGGAAATGTTTTAGTTTTATCATTAAAATTCATGTTCCAGTCCAGTTCGTTTCAGTACTTAACAACTCCTTTTACAGCAAACAACATGCTAAACAGCTCGTTTCAGCGATTTTTCATTCCGTTTCAGCACTTAACAGCTCGTTTTAACAGCAAACAGCATGTTAAATAGCTCGTTTCAGCAAGTTTTCAGTTCGTTTCAGCACGTAACAGCTTGTTTTTACAGCAAACATCATGTTAAACAGCTCATTTCAGCGATTTTTCAGTTCGTTTCAGCACTTAACAGCTCATTTCAGCACTTAACAGCTCGTTTTTTACAGCAAACAACATGCTAAACGGCTCGTTTCAACGACTTTTCATTCCGTTTCAGCACTAAACAGCTCGTTTTAACAGCAAACAACATGTTAAACAGCTCGTTTCAGCAAGTTTTCAGTTTGTTTCAGCACGTAACAGCTCGTTTTTACAGCAAACATCATGTTAAACAGCTCGTTTCATCGATTTTTCAGTCCATTTCAGCACTTAGCAGCTCGTTTTTTACAGCAAACAACTTGCTAAACAGCTCGTTTCAGTAATTTTTCAGTCCGTTTCAGCACTTAACAACTCATTATAACAGTAAACAGCATGTTAAACAGCTAGTTTCAGCAAGTTTTCAGTTCGTTTCAGCACGTAACAGCTCGCTTTTACAGCAAACATCATGTTAAACAGCTCGTTTCATCGATTTTTCAGTCCGTTTCAGCACTTAACAGCTCGTTTCAGCACGTTTTGACCAATTTTGCAGCAATTCAGCAATAAAAAATCAACAGTTCAGCTCGTTTTTGCCCGTTTCAGCAGGTTACATAACCAATACTTCAAAAAGTTTTGTGTTTTTAATCCAGAAAACAAGTATAGGCAAACGTTTAGTGTTTTCAAAACTAGTATGCAAGTATGTCCGTGTTTTCAATCCAAAACTTGGTGTCACGTGTAACAGAGTTTTCTCAAAACCAAATGAATGTATTTGACTTGTTAACTGTTACCTAGTACAAGTGTTTTAAGTTATGAGAGTATGTTCAACAACACATGACTCTAAGACCCACGTATGAACTCACACACAAACACAAACTTGACCTGATGAATCGTTGGTGATAATAAGTAATGTCAACAATACCGAAAGTCCTAACATGTATCCACACATCATATCATGGTAAAGCAACCAAATATTCATCATATAACTTAACTTATGATCATTCAGTTCACGAGACAGATTCTGGCACGTACAAACTGATTTTATTCACAAAGAAAAGATTAAGGATAAATTCTACAAAATTTACCACAGTATGATATATGAATCAGGTTTCTCAAACAATTTTTATTATATTTTTCTCAAGCATAGAAAACTCACAATAATTCAACCATTACAGATAGGTACTAAGAGTTCAGCAGATTGCGCAACAAAAACTAGTTTAATGGTTCTATCAACTCATTAAACCAAATTGTGTAAGACCAATTGGGTTATATTTTAAACTCATAATACTAAGTTCCAGAAGTGGAACCAACCCGTTTGGGTTTGTCATTAGGGAGTTATGGTGTCCGAAAAATGGACCAGAATATAACTCCCTGAATCAGCTTTGACATATGTTTTTGTAAAATCATAAAAGGTATTCAATACTCATCCAAAAATTACAAAATTTACCTTTCTGGAAACTAGACTCAGAATACTATATCCTAAAATCAAAAATCGATCAATAATCATCATTTAACAGCGAGTTACAGACCAATCAATAAATGAGAACGAATCTGTCTTCCAACTGTTCTCAACAAAACTCAAACCCTAACATGTTTATGACATCACTAGGGTTCTAATTAATCATGTTAAAAACCCCCGTTAGAAAATATAAATCCAACAATGATAAAAAGTAAAGATTCAAAAATGTCACTTGCAACATGTATCAAGATTGTTTAAATTAGAACGAATACTAATCGATTGAATCCAAGACCTAATTACTTACATTCAAACCCTTGAACACCTAAATTTCTCAAAATTAAAGTATAACTCACCTACCTAACCAAGATGAGCTTCAATCGATGTTAATGAGTGATGAAAGTATTAGCAGCAGGTGATGGATTAGGGTTCAGATTGGTTACTGCAGGGTGGATGTCTGGTTGGTCACACAAAAGAATTAGAATGTGGCTATTAATTATCAATAGTCACACTTTTGTTTTAATGTAACTGTTAGATTTTATCCATACATAAAAATTTATAAGTGGCTATAAAATAATGCTTTATGGTCACATAAACCCCTTAAGTGTGACCACATGTATAAGCTTTTAGCCACATATGAAACAATTAAAGTGTGGCCATTAACTACTAACGGTCACACATTTTGTTTGCTATCACCGTTAACTTTTAGCCACATATAAAACTTATAAGTGACTAACAAACAATACTATATGGTCGCATATACCCGTAAGTGTGGCCATATGTATTAGTTTTTAACCACATCGTTATCAAACTACTGTGAGCGTAGATCATATTTGGCCATAGTTTACTAAGTGTGGCAAGTAAAAGTCACATTTTTTTATGAATGTGTGGCTAACGGTTTAGAACAACTGTGTTTTTTGTCACACGAATTGAAAAAGTGTGGCTAAATGTTCCAGCAGGTATGATATTTTGCCACAAAAATCTAATTTATGTGGCTAAAGGTTCTAATAGGTGTGTTTTTTGTCACACGAATTGAAAAAGTGTGTCTAAATGTTCCAGCAGGTGTGATTTTTTGCCACAAAAATCTAATTTATGTGGCTAAAGGTTCTAACAGGTGTGTTTTTTGTCACACGAATTGAAAAAGTGTGGCTAAATGTTCCAGCAGGTGTGATTTTTTGCCACAAAAATCTAATTTATGTGGCTAAAGGTTCTAACAGGTGTGTTTTTAGTCACACGAATAACAAATGTGTGGCGAAAGAGACCTTTAGCCACACATTTAGACCGAGGTGTGGCAAACTGCCCAGAGCATGTGTGTGGCTAAAAGCCAATATTCACGTAGTGTATATTCATGACCTACTTCTAAGAGTCAAATGAGCGACTGTAACTCGCTTCTACACCGATAGCATGCTTGGACCCTCTGGCCTTGCATGGAGGCGACCCACATACCTCTCCCACCGAATAACAAACACTAGTTGGAGATCTCCATCCTGCACTTGTGGCTTAGTGGTCAAGACGGCTTGGGTTCTTCGGTGGTGACCCCAAGTTCGATTCCCACTTGTGTCACTTTGTGTGGATACCATGAATGAAATATTTGAGCGTAACCTTGCGTGATTGTTCGTCCGGATCCCAAGCCCACCCGAGTTTTCATCCCACAGTGTGTTACGCCAGTGAGTCTTGCTCTGGGTTTTATGAAGATTCTTGAATCAAAAAATTGAGTTGAATGTTAAGGGAGAAAGGGTAAAAGAATAAAAGTTAGCCAGAGTAAGTGATTGAGGTTGTTAGAATTTTAAATCTGGGGATTAGGGTTTTAGTTAGGGTTTGGATTGGGGTCAGAATGGAGGAAAACGACGGTGAATTGAGTCGAATGTTAAGGGAGGAAAGGTAAAAGAATAAAAGTTGGCAAGAATAAGTAATTGAGGTTGTTAGAATTTTAAATCTGGGATTAGGATTTGAGTTAGGGTTTGGATTGGGGTTGGAATGGAGGAGAACGACGGTGAATTGAAGTGGGTTGTTGATGTTGGTGAGGATTTGTTGTTGGTGTGGGTTTTGTTTGGTGGATTCTTGATTACAAGACCGAAGAAATTTGAGATCATGTATTTAGGTTTTTATAGCAGGTGAGATGATGATGATGATGATGATGATGATGATGATGATGATGAATAAACGATTTGGTGTTATTATTATTATTATTATTAGGGGGGATATGCATTCACATCCAATAATAATACCATTCGCATCCAAAGCTAAAACCTTTGGAAGATATTCACGTAGTAGATGTGTTATTATTGGCGCCAAGATTTTCAAACATATTTTCTAAGAAATGCATAAACCTTACAGTAATACTTATAATATTAAATGTCTGTATTTATCTCCCTAAAAGTATAAATTTATTGAGAATTATAAATTAAGATAGTACTATCTTTTTGAAAGGGATAACACATGGTAGAATAAAACAAAGTTCATATAAGGAAATTGTGAGAGATAAAAAGCACAATACTTGTAGTAAGTGATTATTGATCCAATATTAAATTATAGTATGGTTAGTTAGGTTTCTAGGGTTCCTTATGAATGCAATGTATTATTATCTTTTCGAAAGAGACAACACATTGTAGAAAAACAAAGTTCACGTGAGATAATTGTGAGAGATGTAAAACACAATCCTTGTAGTGAGCGACGATTGGTCCAAAATGACACGTAGAAAAATTAAGTTCACACGGGACAATTGCCAGAGATAGAAAACACAATCCTTGTAGCAAGCCATGATTGGTTCAAGATGACAAAAAAAAAGACAAAGTTCACATGAGAAAATTAAGAGAGATAGAAAACACAATCCTTGTAGTAAGTGATGATTGGTCCAAGATGACACGTAGAAAAGCAAAGTTCACATGGGGACAATTGCGAGAGATATAACACAATCCTTGTAGCAATCCATGATTGGTTCAAGATGACACATAAAAACAGAGTTCACATTGAATCTATTGTGAGAGATAGAAAACACAATCCTTGTAGTAAGTCATAAGTTTAAGATGACATATAAAAAACAAAGTTCATACGGGGATATGCATATTGGTAGTTTAATAGCAAGTTATTCGGTTAGTGGAATTGCTAATTCATATTATCCAAAATATCATTTGTTAATTTTACTTTAATGGCTTTATTTGACATATTAATTTGTGCAACCCATACAAGGTAAGATGATTCGGTAAGTTTCATGCTCATAATATATTGCGTTATTGCTAAGTTCGTAAAATTAGTCACTTGTGTAATTTTTTGTTAATACATATATTCTTGATTGTGGGTACACGTTTTATTCCAGCAATTTTGATACCTGGAATCGGAAGATATATCCAACCTGTAGATCCTATTTGTATAACTATTTGTGTTTTAGATTTTTATATTTCACAGGACGGATTTTGACAGCCTAAGACCGAATTTATACCACTAGGACCGACTATGATTGATTTTGACCAACTAGCGCCTAGTGCCTCATATTAGCCAAAATCAAGGTGCGTGAGTTCTGCCTAGCGCCTAGACGCCGGTTAATAGACCGCCTATTAAATAGCACAGGTCGAATAAAAGCATGAAGACACCACTACCACGCCTTCGGTCACCATCCCCTCTCGCACGGATAGTAACTTTCGTGAACATTAAGAAAAATGGATAAAAAGTAGATGTAAAGACGTTGAACTATATATGCACGATGTGTCATATTGACAAAAAACATCAACAACACACTAATTACAACACAACATCCTTTAAAGATAACAACGTAAAATATAAAAAAAAAATCAAAAGAACATAAAAAAAACTAACAAAAAAAAGTAAGTTTATTAAAATTTATAGAATGTAAGAGTGTAAGATAACTCTTATAAAGTTCACAGACAAATTAGATTTGCTCAACACTAAGGGGAGTTATTTGAACATTTATGAAAGAATAAAAACTTGAAAAACTTTACATCAAAGTTTCAAATCCAAGACTTATAGTTTCAAACGTGTAACAACCTTTGTCCACATCAATTGCATTTTTTTTGTTTATAACTCCTTGTGCATGTGTGTATATACATAAATCACTTGTATTGAAAAACAATAAGGCTATGTGTAGTGGAGGGGCTACAAATGGGGGCGAATTGTTACACGTGACGCCCAGTCAGCAAAGGGGGTGAATTTGTTTTTGGGGTGTAATGGTGTAGGGGCTACAAGTTGGGCCCACAGTATCTTTTTTTATTATTTTCTTTTTATAATTAAACTAATCAAATAAAAACCAATTTCTTCAAATAATTAAATAAAAATGCATTAAAATTAAAAAGAAATAAAAAAAATGCATAACTAAAAATATAAAAAAACATATAGCTCGGTTGGCGTACAAGTTTAGGTTCGGGTCGTGAAATTGAAACGGATAGCTCGGTTGGTTTAGGTTCATCGGGTTCCATTGTAAGTTCACGTTCGGTTGGTTTTGCGAACCATGGTGTTGACCGAAAGGAGGAAATTGGTAGTTCGGGTTGTTTCTAGGATTCATTTTGCATATACATATATATATGTCACACACATAACATATATACATATGCATATACATATATATACACACACACACAACATATATACATATACATATATATATACACACACAACATATAATATAATAATATTATTATTTTCTTCATCCAGGCAATAATAACACCCCGCCCCATTTCTCCCACTTATCGCGGGGGGGGGGGGGGGGGGGGGCGGTGTTCGCGCCCAATATCGTCCCAAATCGCTCAAACCCAAGCCCCACTACATATGGCCTAATAGTTAGAGTTACGGGATGCCATGTGGCATCCACCAATTGGTGGTGCATAGAAAAGAGAGAATGGATGTTAGTGTACAAGAAATGAAGCAAACTTTACGATAGCTGATCGCACATTTTCACTTAAAATTGTATACATAAAAATTATTAAAAAAATTAGTTATTTACTGTGTCTTATCATAATATATGAATATATAATACCCGGTAACATAAATATAGTCAAAGTTAGGACATCGATTATTAGAGATTTGAAATGAGATATGAAATGTGTGTTCATCGCATAATTCCCACACACTTGACGTATGTGTAATGTGAAATTCGAAATGGTCTAAATTATAAGTCGACTATTGTCATTATGTGGATTTGCTACTCGTGCCCGCTACTTGCCTCATGCAGACTCTTTTCACGCCCCACCACGCCAAATGTGTGGCAGCGTTCCACGCCCTTTACTCATGGTATGTCAAACGTGTCACGTTGTATGTACCTATAACTAAAAACTAATAATGTTTACTTGATTTTAATTTACATGTCAATTTTAGTCACTTGTAAAAAATCTTCATACGCACTCTTTTCATTATACACAAAGTAGACATTAAAATCATACCGATCATGACAGCAAAACCAAAATTTATTCGACAAACATTTCATCAAACAATCAAATCTTTATCACATTATCATTGCAAAGCATGATTATCCGACGTTTTCAACATTCCAACAACCTAGTAAAGTAGAAAGCTCGTAGAAGTTACTAAGAAGAAACTCCATATGGAAGAAGCGCAGCAGCTGCAATCTTGCCTTCCTCATTTAATATGTTATACGTAGATGACGCGTTTCTCTGCAAAAATATGTATCAGCATTATAAATCATGCAGATTAAAGACGTATAAACATATGCATATAAACACACGTGAGATATATTGCAAAATAAAACAAATAAAGTGTCAAGAGTTCTTACCGAATCAATGACCTCTAACTTCATGCCAGTAGAACGAATGAACTTGCATGTCTCAGGATCTACAGGTTGGATATATCTTCCGGTTCCAAGTATCAAAATTTCTGGAATAAAACGTGTATGCACCGTCAAGTATATATGCATCAACAAAAACTTACTCACGTGCGTATCATAACTAAAAGGCGGTTCAAATTTAGCATTTAACGAGCCTCAAACTATCAAATCATCGTACCTGGTATGGGTCGCACTGCTTGGAAGATGGATAGGCTGCGCACACATAATAAAATGGCAAGTATTAGGTCATGTGAAACCGAAAAAGGTACATTAGCATATGATATATTTTAGATGTACTGAATCAATTTCATAAATTCGTTTCATGTAACGTTGTGTGTTATGAGAAGGGTGAAAGTGGCAAATCTCGATATGTAAGCGATTAGGTGGCAATTAAGCTTTCACCTTTAACACTCATTATGGGAAGGGTAAGTGAAAGAGGCAAAATAATCTTTGATGGAGCGTGTTATTAGTTTAATAAATCATTGAAACTTTAAAAAAAATAAATAAGAAAATACAAAAAAAAGGGCAGCACCCGCTAGGGGTGCAAACGAGCCGAGCTGCTCGCGAGCTACTCGAGGTCGGCTCGTTAAAAAGCTCGATCGAGCCGAGCTTAATCGGGCCCGAGCCCGAGCTTGAGCTTAAAAGTAAGCTCGTTTAATAAACGAGCCCGAGTTTCACTTATCGAGCTCGAGGGGGCTCGCGAGCCTAAACAAGTCTGTCATTTATATAAATTTTTTAATATATATATTTAATAATTATTAATATGTATAATGTTATGAAAAAATAAATATAAATAACTAAATAATATATATTATTTTATACATAAAATTATAATAGAATAAAATATATAAAAATAATTATAATTAAATAAAAAAATAGTTGATAAATGATAAACGAGCTGAGCCCGAGCCGAGCTCGAGCTTGAAAATCTACTCATAAACCGAGCTCGAACTTTGAAAATAGAGCTCGAAACGAGCCGAGCTCAAGCTCGAGCTCTGTGTAAGTTATACAAGCCGAGATCGAGCCTAATCGAGCTCGGGCTTGGCTCGTTTGCACCCCTAGCGCCTGCGACTGGTTTTGCATTTAAGGAGGCGCCGCATTCACGTGGTCATAACACACAGTGTAAGATACTAAGATCAATTTATAGTTATATCCGACATCTTTTTTGGAGTCCATGACAATAGCAAGTTACCGACACAGAGTAAACTGCCTTCGTATTTTACTCCATTAACAGTGAATCCAGTATCAGTATACCTAAAAAACAAATAGAAGTAATCAATATAAACCCTAATTTGTGATAATTAATCTTTACTCGCAATGCACAACTAGGTTTGTAAACGAGTCGGGCCTAGCCTGATCTTGACTAAGCTCGAGCTTGGCCCGTGAGTCGTTCTTTCAAGCTCGAGCTCAGCACGTATATTATTTATTTACTAATTTATTACATTACTTTATTATCTTTTTATATTTTAAGAAAACCCTTAATGAGCCTAAGCACGGCTTGAGCTCGTGTGCAAGATCTTATACGAGCCAAAGCTCAACTCGAGCCCGGCTGTGTAGTGTGAAATAATACATAGATATCCAAAAGAAACAATATAATCCCTAATTATGCAAACAATACAAGAATCAGTATAAACGTAATTAGTCAAAACTAATCTTAATTACCATTTACCAATCACACAACAATAACTAATTTTATAACCATAAAATTAGGCCTAATCAACACTCTACAATATTACACCATAAATATAGGTTTAATCAGAACCCTTGAAATCGCAACTGATCTTCGGGAACGTTGTCAAAAGAGTCGAGCTTTTTCAAACTCGACCCGAGCCCAAGCTCTATGTGTTTTAAGCTTTAACTGTTTTGGACTTCTACGTATTAATTTCACACTGCACAACCAGTTTCGGCTCATTTAAGGTAGCACACGAGTTTGAGTTGCGCGTAGACTCGTTTAAAAATTTTCTCAAAATATATAAAAATAACAAAAAAATATATAAATTAATAAATAAATACTAAAAGAGCCGAGCCAGAGCAAGTCTGAGCGTGAAAAACTATTCACTAACCGAGCTCGAGCTTTAGAAATACAACTCCAATTCTCCAAACGAGCTGAACTCGAGCTTTAAAAACCACTTACGAGACCAGCCAGAGCCTATACAAGCTCAGGCTCGGCTCGTTTAAAATATTAATCCCTAATTATATAAAACCAATAAAAAGAAACAATATAACCCTAATTAGTCATAACTAATCCTACAACAACTCATTTCAAAATCATAAAACTAAGTCTAATTAACACTCAAGAATATCACAAAATCATAAAATTAGGTTTAATTAAAACCCTTGAAATCGCAATTGATCTTCGGGACGTTGTAGAAAAGAGTCGACCCTTTTCAAGCTCGACCCAAGTTCAAGTCTTGTGTATTTTTAAGTTTGAACTGTTTTGGACTTCTATGTTGCACAACCAAGTTTCGGCTCGTGTTTCGATGAGGGGTTTTGCCGTTTATATGCACGTTGGGTAATGGGCAAAATATGTTATTTTCAAAACGGGCTAAAGTTATGATCGTATAGATCGTACAAAGTTGCACTTGGAAGTAAATGACAAACATTTGTAAAAATTGTTTGAACGGCTGTTAGTCACGTACCTCTATGTATATATAAACATAATAATGGAATAACCAAACTATAGAGGTAGGGTATCAAAAAGACCCAAATACCTTTAAGTACTACTCGCGGGTCGGAGAGGAACCCTTCATATACCACCCGCGGGACATATGGATCACCCGCTTAACCGTCTAAGGGAGAAACACCCACATGACGCATGCGGAAGCATCCTAGCACCCTCAGAAGTCATCCACATGATGGAGTATCCGTCCGCACAAAATGACCGGGAGGCAATGCCTCAGGACAGCTGTAATTAACTAATTACTTTCCAGAAGGTTTCCCAAGATGCTTTCTTGGGCAATACGTGACTCGTCAGCCAATGAATGAAGGACATCTTGCCAGGTTGTTATAATCGTGCACATGGCCAGGGTTTTATCCGTCCTATCATAGGGTGACACATGTCCAGGTTGTTATACCCATGCACATGGGGCGTATAGCTCAACCTATCACAAAGGGACACGCGTCCAGACGGTTAGTAAGATCTTCTAGAAAGGGACAGCTGGCCCAATCACCTTCCCACATCATTCGGCTATAAATACATTGTCAACCTGCATGAGGTATTCATTCACATTCACTCCCACTGTACTTACTCTGTTTACTTTAGTACTTTCTCTCTTAAGGACTGTACTGATTCTCACGCCGGAGGGTGGTTACGGGAAGCCCCCCCCCCCTCTTGTCCTTCCCGTGACGAGACTCACGGTGTTTGTTTTGTAGGTTCCGGTTACTGGACTTTGGAAAGTTATACTCATATTGCGTTAGTTGTTATCGTATCCTACCCTGTAGACTCATTGGATCCAGGACCCGTATTGAAGATTTGATCCATGTTTCTTCACAAACCATTACGAATATCTATTATTTAGGTTTTGTAAAATCTAACCATGATTAAATGGACAGAAGACGCTAATACGAGCTGACCAGAAGAAGCAAGGCTTTAGATTACCAGATCCTGGTCACAATCTTCCTAGAGATGGAGAGCCCCTGCCTTTTCTAGCATCTCCTTCTTGCTTGCTTACCTAGCTCTTGTCTTAGTGACTCTTCCTCTATTCTAGGTTTTTCTGAGGGTAGATTTTTCATTTGTCAATGAATTGGATCCGCCTCGATTCTATTAGCCTAAGCGTCTTCGCTAACTCGGTCGCCTACTATATACCCTACTTTACCACTTTTAGGGTAGGCTAGGCTAACTCAGCCGATTACTTCTACTAATGTAGGGCTAAATAGCGCCTTTTCTTTTTTCTTTTTTTTTTTTATTTTTAACAACCAATTTTCATTATTGCGAACTTATAGGTCCTTAGTAGCGTTGACAAAGAAGAACAGCCGGTTAAAAGACAATGAATCATTTTATTTCTATCTTCATTATATAGTTTTTTTATAAAATAATGAATCATAATGAAAATTTTAGGACAGCTTCTTTATTATATCCATATGCAAATTTCATGATTGGATATTTGGATGGGTTCGCGAATTGCCTTAAATTTTGTAATAGTAAAGTTGATGGGCCAGGCCCTTAAGTACTTTGTGTTGTTTTAATGTACTTTTTTTGATCATTTACCGTGCCTAAAACTCATTAGAACATGACCCAAAATACTTCCTTTTGGGCCAAAGCTACAGGCTCACTTGAAGTGGTTAGCCCATTTAGCTAAACTCATTGATCTGAATGACAATGGAAAACCCGCAACCTACTCACTTATAGGAAACCGATTGGCTTGAGAACAACTAAGCCTACTGATAGATGGGTCTAGTCTTATGATGTGTAGAAACAGGTTCGGGCCACAAACGGGTTTTTGATTAAAATGAGATTGGACCAAGAAGGCTGTTAAAAGAACACTATTTTGGTAGTCCGAATGAGTTATGAGATTGGATCAAAAGGGTTGTTAAAAAGAAAACTAATTTGGAAGCGGCAACGACATACACTGGCGACGGTAGTGATGGCACAATTTCGGTGGTGGTGATGATGACTGAGACTAGGTGGTGTTGGTTGTGGCGGGTGGTGGTAAGCTGAATCAGATGATGATGACAAATTAAAGTGAAATGGGTAGTGGTGTTGGTGCTTATACATTGGGATGGGCGGTCGTGGCATCGTTACGACAATGGCAAGTGATGGTGGTGTTGCTAGAGGCAATGGCAGTGGTAGCAACAGAGGTGGTGAATTCGGCGGTTGTGATGGTGGTGGTGTCAGCGACAGACAATGGTTTATCGTAGCATTAACCCGCTGGACAAGTTTAAGTTAACATGTTTATAAGATTGACTAAATTTGGCCCGTTCTATAATTTAGTCGACTAAATTGGCCCGTTGTCTTATTTAATTTGACCAAAATGAGTGCATGATCGTCACTCTTAGAATAACATGACAACTTTTAATTTAATTCAACTATTAAAATCCACTAAAACTTGTTAGTTGTGATAAAATAAAAATATAAAGCAAAGAAATATTAAATTACGTAAAAATTAATGATTTCAACGTATCATTTTGACAACATGGCTGTACGTACTGTGACCAACATAGCATACTCTTGCATAGTGTAGTGTTTAATTTGTTTTAGATTTGCACTTTGGTCGTTTTAAAATTAAATAAAAGATTAACTCAATCAATAAAAGAAGTATGACTCTATATTCGTATTATGATTAGAATATAATGATTTAAAAAATAATCGGTTTAGAATAAAAATGCAATATTATTATTATTATTATTATTATTATTATTATTATTATTATTATTATTATTATATGGATGGGACAGTAGCTAATTAATAGCTGGATAGAAACTGGAAAGCGAGCACTACAAAATCCAGCTGTACCGCTGTATGAGATGTCTCTCCACCAATCAAGGAACACAAAGTCTAATTAGAGCATCTACCACAAAAAACTTATACAAACCGACACATCATCGTCACATCAAATTTTAAACTTTTCTCAAAAACCCCACTTTTTTCTACAACAAACATCTACAAACCCATTAGAAAATATTAAAACTATGTATGTATATAATGTATATATATGTGTGTGAGAGAGGGATGGGACATTGGCACCCACTTTGGTTGTTTGTTACAAGTTTGTAGCCAAAGAACTACAACTTAACAAACTTCCTCCACAATGGTAAAGTTTGTGATGAGTCTTGTCCAATGAATGCCACATAGATTCAAACCTAGGGACATGAAGCCCATTGTGGATGCTCTTACTCCATCACCATATCTACATATATTACAAATTTACAATTGTAAGAACACGTGTAGTGATAACTAAATATAACCTGACTTTTTCTTATGTGTGTCATTTTAATCAGCAACTGAGGGTCGTTCATGAGAATCAGGGCCGGCCTAGGAATGTGGCCGGGTAGTCGACGGTCACAGGCCCGACACCCGCTAGGCCCGAAAAAAATTTAGAATTTTATTTATGTATTTTTATAAAAAAATATTATGTATAATCAATGTTTCAAGATAATTTCATAACCACTAGCTTGATCTAGTGGCAAATAGGTATGACATCTAACCAAGAGGTTGTGGGTTCTAGGGGGTGTTTGGCTAAGCTTTTTGTTTTTGCTTATTTGCTTTTAGAGGGGTAAAATGTCCAAAATGCCCTTCAAAAAAGCGAAAAAGCTTTAATTTGGAGCTTTTGGAGGGGTATTTTGGACATTTTACCCCTCCAAAAGAAACAAAAACAAAAAGAAAAAGCTTAGCCAAACACCCCCCTAGTCTTAGTTGAGACATTTTTATGTTTATTTTTATACAAAAGTTTTTTACACAACTCAAATCATAACTATATAGTAAGTAAGCCCACTTAAAATTAAATTGTTTAAACCTAAAAAAAATTGTTTCTTGTACTTAAGGCTCAAAAATATTTTCGCCTCTGGCCAAAAAATTTTTTTGTGTTTTCGGAGCCGGCCCTGAGGGCCGTCTCCGAGAATTTATATGTCTCGGTCGAACCGAAATAAAAAGGCCCGTAGACTTTAACGAGTAACAAAATATTATATGCAAAAAAAAAAAATAGGCCTTATGTAAATGGGTTTTTTGTTTGGTTTAATTAATTAAATTTTTAAATGAGTTTACTTGATTATGATTTAAGTTGTGTATAAAAAAACTTAAAAATGTCGTAAGTGAGAGTGGAACTAGCAACCTTTGATTGAAACTCAAACACTTTACCACTAGACCAACCTAGTTAGCATTGTATAATTAGAGTAAAACATCAAATATACATATTTCTTTTTCATAAATATATATATATATATATACACACACACAATTATACATATATAAAAAAATTGTGTCCTTGGAAATTAAGTGCCCTGCCAGTCGTCCACATTGCCCTATGCCCGAGCCGCCCCTGATGAGAATTTACATGTTTCTGTCGAGACGAAAAAAATATGCCTTTTAAACCTAACGTACTTAATACCGTATACACACTTTTATACGCCAATTAAAGTATTGACAATAAACATAACAATTAGGAAAATCATTGTTTTTAAAATTAGGGGTGTTCAAAGTCAGATATCCGAAGTTTTGGAAATCCGAAATTTTTAGATAGTGAATTTTACTATCCGAATCCGTGTCCGAAATTTTAGATATACAATGAATATCCCAATTCAGGAAATCCAAATAAAAATTAAAAATGAAAAATGAAAATGACCATCATAACTCCTAAATTAAAAATCATCATCACAGGCTCACAGCTTCATAATCAAAGTCTGTTTCTAAATTCGAAATAAAAAATACATATATGCTTGAAGAACTTTGACCTCCGTAAACTTAAAGTCATAAAAGTTTCAAAATCAAACTCAAAGTTTCAAAATCGTTTCAGTTGCCGTTGTAAAATTCTCAAATCTACCAGAGAATGTCGGGATGAGGATTCTAATTTTGGTATTTTAAGAGGACTTCACCGGTTGTGAATGCATCGGCGGCGAGAAGCAAAGCAGTGCTGGTGATCGGGGATGAGGAGGTAAGAAGGTGGTGGCATGTGATGGTTGGGTAAAAGTTGTTTGTTTTATTATATTAATTATTTAGTTTTAGCTTAAATATTGGGTGAACATTGGTACTTCAAGCGTGTTTATGTGTTTCAAGGTACAGGATGCTAAGGATGCTTATCAGGGTGATTTACGGGCTTGGAACGAGGACTTGGAAAAGCGGAAGTGATCGGCATGCTTTTCTATGCAAAAAACAAGAAAACACAAACCCTGTCAAGTGTCTTTCGCGCGACGCAAAGGGACTAGAGGAAGATGTTTCACGCGACACGACGCAAGCAAGCCAGACCTCGACTAACTTGTCCTTCGTTTGACGCGAAGGATCAGCCCCAAACCAGTTCGCGTGACGCGAACGAGCTACAGACGGGAAAATTAAACCTAACTATAATATAATCAATTTTGAGCCCCCATCCGATGTATCCTTCATTCCAGCAATCAGACAGGAACCCTAAGACGACTTTGCACCATCCCGAAGCTTCTAGTTCGTCAGTTCATCGCATGCTTTCATCCTTTCATCAGATAAGCGAGTCTCTTGTGATTTCAATGTTAGGCTAAAACCATTGTATTCACTTTAGGCTAGGGTTGTGTGTAAACTAACTTTGATCATATTCTATGTGTTCAATGATTATAAACTTGATTGAGTGTTCTTTAATCTTGTTTTACATTATCAATTGATTGTTTAAACAGTTTAAGCTTTGACTATCAAACTTTGCATCACTTTTCTGGTTGTGTTCATCAACATTTAGGGTTAACTCTTATGTCATTGAACCGATAATCGTTAGTCATTGCCACTACTTGACTTTCATAGATTAAATTGGCAATTGGGTAAACCGGTTTCAGTTGTGTCAGCAATTCGGTTAGGGTATCGTTTTTTATCACAACCTAACTATTAGGTTTAGTAATTACCACGCAATTAATTTATCTGAATCTATGATTAGTCAGTCATCACATTACCTGAACCTGAAGTGAATCATTTTCTCATAATTGTTTATAACTCTTAATTTATAATCGTGTATTTCCAAATCATATTTCTATACTGCATGACATCGTTTGCCCGTCTAATGTAATAATTAATTAATATCAGTTTTATGTGCATTTTCCATTGATTCCATATGGAGATAACCTTATTTACATGTACTAGTTGTAGGTATTTAAGTTAATTAAATACCTGTTTTTTTATTAAAGCACGACATCTTCATCAAAATGGCATCGTTGCCGGAGAATCAAAGCACAAAGTACTAGTTTAGTTTAATTTTTAGTTTTGTTTTTAACACCCTTAACTAAACTGATGATTGGGAAGTTGTTATCAGTATTTGGACTTTGCTTTACACTTAAAAGTAGCCTAAAACTTTATATAACAATTAATATTTGTTATTTAATATATTATAAAAAGTTATTTCGGATATTCGAACTATCCGAATTTTTTTAAAAACACTATCCTAATTAGAATCCGAAAATTCGGATATCAGAAGTTTCAGATATTTCAGATTCGAAATTTCGGATAATTCGGGTTCGGTTTCGGATATTTTTGAACATCTCTAATTAATATTAATTAGTTTATGACATACTGACATACTGAATAGACTAATAGCTAACCGAGAATTTGTGAAGCTCTCCTAACTTAAATTAATTTTATTTGTGAAATGACATACTAACTAATTAATTTTATTTGTAAAATGAACATAAACAAAATTCTATTGTGATTATTTGAGTTTAAAGTTGTTGTATCACCACTTTCAACTATTAAATTTAATTTATGTTCTCTTCATCTTAATTCGTATCTACTCCCTCCTTATTCACATTAACCTTGATATGAGCATGATTTTAAATAGTTTTCATGTATAAACAATAAATATCAACGTTATAGAAAAAAACAAAGAACTGAGTATTCGTTTAACAAATTATAAACGTGTGGGCAATGTGTGTTTATATATGTTTTTATATAAAACTACAAGCAAAAGGACAACTTTTACAAAAAAACTAGCACATTATAAAAACAAAAAAGGTAACCCTTTTCATTGATTGGGAAATGAGGAAAAAATAAGTTGTCATCCAACTACCATGATGGTCCCCTATTATCTAGCATGTTGACAATGTTTGGAACTCAATTTTATTGATTATGCTTGGCAATCTATTAGCACGCATTGCCCATTACTTGATTTAAATGTCAAATTTGTTCTTCATTTTTATAACCTTCATAAAATATTCCTAAAGATAGGTATGTAAATTAAGAGAAAATATCAAATAAGAAGTTTGATTTTCCTAAGAAGACTAGGAAGGAGGGTATTTTATTCTACTACCTTAATATTGAAAACCTACTTAATTTAATTTCAAAAACCCACTTAATTAATCTTAAAAACCCACTTAAGTTTTCACTCATCTCCTACAATCACCACCGCCCACCGCCACCCACCGCCACCACCTTGCGGAAAAGTCTTCGGAAATTTCGCCTAAAAATAAAACACAATGGAAAACACTATGAAAAAACACAATGTAAAAAACACTATGAAAATAAAACACACTGACAAAAACACAATGAAAAACACAATTAAATAACACAATGTGAAAAACACAATTCAAAAAACACTATGAAAAAATAAAACACAATTGTATAACACAATTATGTAAAACACAATTTGTAAAAAACCCACGAATTTTTTTTTATTTTTATATAGCAATATGATACTCATATAAAAGATAACAAAACACTCGTTATTAAGGTGAGATTGTTTTAAAAAAAATGTCTTATAAAAATGTTATGGATGTTTTAAAATGATGGGGGAATTTGACATGTGCCTTGCATGTGAAAAGAGAAAGTCAACAAATGAGTTTTCCCTATTGTACCATCACCCTTGTTTTACACTTGATTTTTTCTCTAATCTAATCTCAATCATTCAAGTTTATAATGGATGGACAAGATTATTTCGTATCCTTCCTACAAAAACTAATCTTTTTATTATAACTCAACCCTGTAAATTAAATATTCGTTGATCTTTTTTAACGCTTCAATCGACTTCTATGTCCCCCCTAAATCAATCGATAATTTTAACACATGTTTCGACCAGTGTCATTTAGTTGGTCTAGTCCATTGAATTTTGCATCCTCTTATCAATGTAGTTTTAAGGGTGTTTAAATTCGTTATATAGAGCATACTAAGATCAAGTACATTATAATTACAATCAAATAAGCGTTTTAAATGTAGAATCAAAAGTAAAAAAATAAATAAAATAAAATAAAGATTTAACACATGAACAAATGATTATGTTCAAATTAAGCCATATGATGGCTTATGATTTTGGAGAGAACTAGGCTCCAATCGTATTAATTAAAATTAAGAATCTTTAGAGAGCTCTTGTCATAGTCTATACCAATATAATATGATGGAACTTGCGAATTTTAGAATTTAATAACGGATACTCTTAACACTAAATCTTGGTTTTTCATTTTTCACAAAATTTAAAATAAATATTTATAAGCAACTCTTTGTAGTTGAAGTAAATCGGATTTGAATTAACTTTATTTCTGAATAAAATGAATTGAATTTTAACAATACTTTGATATAGAGAAAACTGTTAGTATAACAAATTGTAAAGAAATGTTGTATGGTACGAAAGCTGTATGCATTATAGATGACATGAAAGTTTATTTTAGATGTTGGTTGTAGTTGTTTATTTCTATTTGTACGTAAGTTTACACGGCTTGCTACTTATGAGTTGTCCGTTTAGGGTGTTTACATTGGAGGTGTTCTTTGGGTTCATTTTTCGGGTCGGTTTCTTCGGGTTTCAAAGTTTTAAATTTTGCCCCGAACCCAACCCGAATCTCTCATGGGTTTTTCGGGTACGGGTAATTCAGGTTCGGGTTTTTCGGGTTAGGTTAATCGGGTTTCGAGTATCCTAGAAAACAAAACAAAAAATATAAAAACTACAATGCTAAAATTAATTAATGTTATTCTTTGCTTGTAAGCGAATAGTCAAATAATAAACCAACATATATAACTTGATAAAACAATTCAAAAGAAGAGTAAAACTAACTCGAACCATAATCATCTTCAATCGGGCGTGATTTGGTTGTTCGATTACAGTTGCTATTAGTAATAAACAGGAAAAAAATGAACAATAAACAATCGATCTATAATAGTTGTAATGACAACAATCGATTAGGACCAGATTTTGATAACATTAGTGACTAAGACTACGCCTATTATACCTAAAAATATTTTTAATTTCAGGACTAAAAGATTATTCGAGTTGACCCGAAACTTATAAATCAAACCCGAGAACCAACCCGATTTACTTCGGTTCAGGTTTGGGTTATTCTTTACTCGGGTTCGGGTTAGTTCGGGTTCGGGAACGTGTTTTCTCAGGCTGGGTTTCGGGTTTCGGGTAAAAGTGACAACCCTAGTTTATATATATATATATATGGTAAGGTTAATGTAAAAAACAATAATTTTGTGAGAAACATAAGAATAGATGTATACCCTTGGATCTAGAAATGGTTGAGATTGATAGCTTCTAAAAGTTGTATAGTTTACTATTTACATGTTATAGTGTCATATTTAGGTGGTGCACTTTATTTTAAAGTATTCTCACACTTCTCACAAAACAATTGTTTTTTATTTGAAAATTTATATATATATATATAAGGAAAAAATCCAATACAATAATAGCTTATCGTACAGTAGGTACGGGAATCCCCTTTTTGCACGAAATCGATTCATGAAATCACATCCCAACATCTCGGAATCGTCAATACATATCAAATTAATCATGGGTCACCGAAAAAACAGTTTTTGATCGTTAATCGATCATTTTATTTACTTTTTTTCACGAAAACCATTTTGTAGCGTTTTAGATTTTGGTTGAGCGTTTTTAGGTTTTGCCTTTGTTTTTTTTGCTTTGAACGTCTCGTGTACCTAGCGTACAAGACATTATTGTACAGTATCTCGACCCTATATATATATATATATATATATATATATATATGGCATCTTCAGTTTTTTATTGTTTTTTAGATTAGAGATGACATGAAGTAAAAACTGGAAACTTTAAAAGTGTTTAACATCCTTTAGGCAATGTGTAGTGGAGGGGCTACAGTTGGGGGCGAATTGTGACACGTGGCGCTCAGTCAGCATGGAGTGAAAATTTGTTTTTGGGGTGTAATGGTCTAGGGGCTACAAGTTGGGCCCACAGTGTATTTTTTTATTATTTTTTTTTATAATTAAACTAATCCAAGGAACTCATTGAGTTGGAAGAAGTATGAAAATAATAAAAATGATTGGTATATTTATGTTTGGGTTTGTGTATGATAGGGTGAAAATAGTTTAACTGGTTTGATATTTATATTAAGTTTTATTATATTTGGCCGTTACCCCCCCCCCCAACGGTAACATTATTATTATATTATTATTAATCATTCTCGCCGGAGACAAACTAACCCCGCCCCCGCCCCCGCCCCAAATCGCCCAGGAGGGCGGTGTTTGCGCCCTTTGTCGCCCAAAATCGTCCTTAACCGGCACCCACTACATATAGCTTTAGAAGAATCTTTGCACATGGTGGGGCAAATGAGAGTTTTGTTGTTCATATGCCTTTACCCTTTGTTTATTTGAGTTGTTGATGATCCATCCCTTTTCAGAAATTAACAGTCACCAAGGCAATTCACACTGCATTGTTATTCTAATACCTTTAAGAGTGAATTATGTTTTTTAACAGTAAAATTCCATATTTGTTTTATACTTGCAGATGTTTTGAGCTCACAACCTCACATTTTTAAAGAGAGAGATACCATACTACTAAGTCAATAGGTCACAAGTAATGAATTATGTCTTAAACTGTAAATTTTGACTTCTATCTCCAATATATATTTGTCTAGTTATGATCCTCTCATTTACATTTCTTAACATTTCGGTCCATTAGACTAAACGTTGTTAGATTATGTTATTCAAGGAACGGAATGGTATTTCATATTTTCATTCATTTTACTCAACGAATATATTAATGCAACTTACTCATTAATGCTAAAAGTAAATAAAAATAAACTAAAGCGCATAATTAGTTAATGATATTTTGCTTCCAACACATTACATCTTTTTATTTATTTGATGATGGAAGTAACCTCATTCAGAACTTTTGAATAAGTGAATATTATAAAACAGTATTGTATATATCTTGATGTTCTACATTGATTATTCTACTTTCATCTATGCCGATTTAAGCTACTAAACTTAGTAAAATGTTCTATTTTTCTGTTTTTATTAAATAATGCAACAATTAGTGTAAATTTGTGAGAGAATTCGTTGCTGCTTATTGAAATGACTAAAATAAATCACCTTATTAACACCGAATAAGAAGATGCACACATAGTTATCTTATGACAATAACCTTTAAAATAGATAGGAGATATACCTTTTACATGTAGAGATGGTAACATGGTGGCTTTTAGAATGATTAGTGGTAATTTAGTCTCTGTCTAATTGTGAAACTGTAACTCATACTGGTTCAATGCCCATTGGGTACCTAATCTATAATTACTTATCAGGTATCATGTATATAGTTTGTTTAATTGGGTACCTAATCTATAATTACTTATCAGGTATCATGTATATAGGTTGTTAAAATCACGTATAAATATTTCCAAGTAACGTTTCTTACTTTTCTAACCAAGAAGATTAGAAATATAAAAACTAAAAGTTTAGTGTATTTCTAGATTCTCTATTACTCGATGATATAGGAAATAAAAAAAATAAAATAAAATGTTAAATGTGTGGTTCAAGTAAACGGGCATGTATGTTTCGACAATATTAATTCTTATACCCAAATAACATACTTGTCACATAACTGCTACAATTAGTATCATACCCCCAATACCCGTCCCAATTCTCTGGATTTTGTGCTTGCTTGTTGAGTTTGGGTTCGTTTGCCATCCCTTCTAGGCACATGGTTACATGTAAAAAAAATTTACAATTGGAGTTGTAAATTTCGATATGACTATATATTAGGGAAACCTACATCTTATTTCTTACATATTTATGTCTAAGGTAGGTGTATTTACTTCTTACATGCATTTGTTATATATATACGAATATGTGTTGCATGTTCTAGCATAAATAGGCAGCGAGTACAAAGTGATGTTTATAGGCTAGGAATGGACCTTACTCATAAGGCCAATCATGTAATTCTAATTCGACGTATATGTATTGGACAAAAATTGGCTAAGAATAATATATCCAAATTTGTTATGTGAGGTTTAGTGCTAAATTGATTACAATGAATATATGAACAAAATATGGATGAACACCGTGATTTGTTGCGAGGAAAAACTCCTTAATCTCGATTAGATCAAAGGAAAAAAAACCCGGGTAATGAAAACTTGTCGATCACCACTTTATTAATATCAAAAATGGTTACAAAGTGTTGGAGATATTGATCAGTATTACAATAACGCTAAGTGTGAGAGCTCAGAATTATCTATTGCTCAAGAGTGTGTGTGTAGTACATGTGCTTTTTAACTGATCTTAACCTCGATTATAACCAAAAAACGATAGCTTACTAAATTCCTACTTTCACGCCACCACTCCACTAGCCGTTCATCGTCATTGACCACGTGTGGAAGTCTTCTAGTAGCGCAAGATTAGGATGACTCAATCTTCTAGCTGTTATATCTAACAAACACAACATCATTCAAATACAATTATTAGTAAACATATAATACCAAGAGTTCTTGATCCTTTACAATCTAAAACATATCGTAAGGATAAGTAATACACAAATTGATCAAGGATAGAGGATCCTTAGCATAAATTATATTCCCTAACAACTGCCCCAAAAATGGTGGGTGTTTATGCTTTACAGCTAGCATTTTGAAAATTGAAATCCCTGCAAAAAGATTAATCAATTAGACAGTTGCCACATATAATTATTATCAAACCCTCAAATTTCAACTGTCGCCGCCTATATATGTGATGCTCTCAGGCTCTTTATAACCACAGATTGTAACACCCCGACTAAAGCGGAATACACCCGAGTGTGACGTACAGATTGCCCAGAACACATGTTAAGTGACAATATTATCATTAATTAATTTATACATAAAGTATACAAGTTTGTAACAAGAAATACAAGGGAAATACAAGAAGAATTAACAGTTGTCCATTTATTAATATAACCTAAGTTCTAGTGTCTTCGTCACGGCAGCATACTCTACATAAGGTACATGTAGCATATATATAAAATAAAGGTCAACTATATGAATAGTTGGTGAGTTCACACAAGTTTTGATATACGTACATAAAAATCATACAATTCCATGAAAAAGTGTAAATGAGCAAGTAATGTCCTTTCCAACTAGGATTGTGCACCAGCGTACTCAGATAAGCGCAAGTAAGGTCCTTTACAGTTGGGATTGTGCACCAACGTACTCGGATAATGAGGCCATTTTCCACTCATAACAACAAATGTATTGAGCGCATAGGGGGGCGTATGATCATACTATCTTGAAGTAATCCATGAGCAAGTAATTTGTAGCAAGTAACAAGTAAACACATAAGTCCATGTAGCGAATTGTAGTTTGTAAATAATGAATAAATGAAATTGAATTATTGTTAGGATATATATGCTACTCCCAAAATAGTTAAAAAAAGGTAAAAGGGGGGGGGGGTGCGAGAAACTCACCTTGAAGTTGAAGACAAACTTGAAATAAAACTCAAAGCGCGTAAAAGGAACCAAAGCAATTGAACGTCACGAACTAGAATTAAAAATATAAAATTTATTATTACTAACGACATACAAAGTAAATAGATTGGGTTGTCAGGGATTCGAAGTGTTTAATATATGTTTTATTATTTTATGAAAGTTGATATTATAATATTATATTTTAATGGGTTATTAACGATTTATTAATTTAATATTATTTAAGTTACGAGATTTATAAGTTTGAATATGGTAAATGTTAGGAAATATTGGTGTTTGACGATAAATTTTATTTTGAAAACGAAAGTGTTAACGAATTATAACGTTTAACGAACGAAACATAATAAATATAATTTAAACAAGTTTAAAACGAGCCTTGACGAGTTTGAAAGATTGGTTTTTAGGTGACAAAAGATAATATGGTCTAAAAACTAATTTTATTTAGCTTAATATAACTTTATTTGATTTATATAATATACTAAAATGTTTAAAATAAAATAACCAACAAGCTAGGCCTCATACGTAAGAGAACTAACCAACGGTTATGGCATTTTACTTGTTGTAAGGGTGGAACTAAAGATATATATATATATATATATATATATATATATATATATATATATATATATATATTATACTTCAAGATCATCTTCTTCATTATAAACCCTAGGTTAATTAAATCCCAAACTGAGCGATGAAAACCCACTGTTAATTGATATTGACATAGGCCTTTTGGTTAAAGGTTTAAAACGAATAAATAACACCTAAGAAGTACCCGTACAATGACGAATTGATGGTGTTCGGCTAGACGAAGTTCCATGGAGTCGACGGTCTTCGATTTGGATTAGCAGTAATGATGCTTAGTGAAATTTAGGATATGAACGAGTGCAAAATGACCAGAGGGTTGTCCATGTATTTATAATTGGGATGGCATAATCATATAACAGTTGATTTTGCTTAATAATTAGTCAAATCGTTTTATAAAAAAAAAAGAAAGAAAGAAAAACGGGTCTTAAGTGCTAATAATTGTCACTTGAATTGCCTTGACTTGAAAGTACGATTCATATGCTGAAATGCTAGAAACGTTTAGGGAGTGATATTCGTCAATAAAGGAGTCAAAACACAACGGAAAGGAGTGTTTAATGGATTTAATCTATTTATTTAATATTATATTATTATTATTTTTCTTGCTTTTGTCAAAGTGAATCAGGGGGGCAGGGGGAAGACAAAGGGGATGGGGTAGGTTTAGGAAAAAGGCAAGTTTAGTCCTCCAAGTTTTGATGAGGTTCCAAAAGTTTAATCAAACTTAAAAAAAACCCAAATAACATTAAATGATTTTTAGTAAATAAACACCTTATAAACTTAAATAAATAATTATCATGGATACAATAGATAAGAGACTTCGCTTTCTTATTAATCGATACTAGTTGTTGCCAAAAGTAAAAGAAATTCATGCAAGAGAACGTTATAATCAAATATACTTGACACTTTGAAAATAATAAAAAAAAAACGTTCTACTAAATAATGATTCGGATTTGAGTGAAAAAGAGAAAGACAAAAATGAAACAGGTCAGGTTTTGGGTTTGAAAATTTAACGAATGTTACACAGATTCTGGCAACTCTTCAGGTATCCTTCTTCCTCTCAACCTTTTAATATAATATTCTGAAAAATGTATGTCGCCTCTTCTTCTTCTCCCTCTAAACGGTCCGACGAATCCTCCGATTCCGAGCTATTGGAGATGAAGCCACAAAATCTGATCACAAACCCGTTGATGGAGATTTGCAAATTCACCGATCCCGAAATTGATGAGTTCCGACCACTATTCCCACCGGAAACCGTCTTCCGACCATACGATTCGTCGATTCGAGTGACGTCTACTCACAGACTTGGGTGTGTTTTCCGGCCTGTCCGTTTCTCATCGCTTACACTTATCATTTCCCTTCCTTTACCCAAAACTTCTTCGAATCAACTGGCATGTCATACATCCAAGATATGCCTATGGTTTGGAGAGTCTTGAGCACTATCGAAAGAATCATAGAGGAAAGGAAGGTCGAGTTTGGCATCCAAGAGTTGGCTCATCTGTATACCCTAACTACTCACGGCTCAAATCGGTTTTTGTTGAAATCCAAACCTCGTTAACCCAACCCGATTTCAAAAGTAACCTTAAATGATTCCTTCTGGAGGAACCGGTTTTTCTTTGTAAAATGTAACTTTATACCTGGTGGAACTGATTTACCTTTGACTTGGGTTAAGAAGGGTAGGATCCTGAGATACAATCTGTGATAACTAATATAACTTTGCATATTTTTTTTTTCTTATTTGCAGTTGAGAATTTTGCATCTTTAGCCAAGCTACCTGGAACGGAAGAGAAAACGAAAAAATTCCTTGCCCTGGATACCGAGGTTCGGACTTTTCAAGCAAGATTTGTTGAAGCTTTCTGTGACATCTCATCAGACTCCAATATGTCAAGTAAGATTAGTATTTGTATAATAAGTAAGAATAAATAAAGTAAGTTAAAATACTTATCTTGTGTTTGGCTTATGCAGGCGCTCAGAAATCCCAGAAGTCTGCTAACAAGTTCTCCTTGGAAGACATTGACAACGTGATTACTCCCCAAAGCATCAAGAAGGTGGCTTTGAAGGCAGCAACCACCTCCGAACCAAATACCACGCTACCAAAGCCAAGTCAGCTGCTTCCAAAAGAAAGAGATCCTCCGAGCCCGAGACCCATTTTGACATAATCCTCACTGTAAGCATCATGTATCTTGACGTTTTGAATTTAAGGATCCAATATCCTTCTAACTTTCACTTAACTGTTGGCAACTGGCTATGAATGCTTGCAAAGACCATTACGAGAAGATTGTGAACCAAATGAGCGAGAGCCTCTCGGAAATGAGAAACGCGGCAGTTGCAAAGGATAAGGCCATGGCTCAGCTCTCCAAGGATAAGAAGCGACTGGAGGATCAGCTATCCTTAGCAGAAGCCCGACACCAGGATGAGGTCAAACAGGCTACGGAAGAGGCTAAGATGTGGGCTACGAGAACAGTTTTGCAGGCTAGGAACAAGATGGTGACAGAGGCTGGTGATCCTACCTTCGAAAAGGTTGTTTGGGATGTTGAGAAGTGGAAAACAAGTTTGGTGGCTCTAGGTGATGAAGAGGATGCAGAGATGCCGGATGGGAATAAAGCTGGAACCAGTGGGGCCAAGGAAGCGGTGGAGACCGATGAAGGAGCAGGTGCGGCAGAAGGTGAAGATGCCGCGTGAATGGGTGATGACGGATAATGAAGACAAGGCCAGAGCCTATTCTTGTTTTTTCCATTATTGATGTTTTTATGGATAACAGTTTATGGTTTGTAACAGACAATAGTAACTAGGGTGAAGAATCAGTGATCCTTAAGACAATTTAAAGGGGTGACAAAGATGGATGGATCATCTGTTTGTGGGGATGAAGTCTTTGTTGCCCCTGTTCTCTTTATTTTCCTGCATTTTATGAACAGTTAGTAACACCTGCTTAACCCAGGTGGATGGTCCATATTTTGTATGGTGAAATCTGGGTTAAGAATTTTGGATAAGTCCAGGTGACTTATATTAATAATAATCTAAATCTTTTGACTATTTGCTTGTTATTCATTATTTTGAAAGTTTGCTTGATATAATCTTAGCTTTATTGAAACTTTCAAGAAATAATCCTGAGTAAAAGAAATTTTTAGGATAGAATATCCTAAAGTAAAGTATCTTAAAAAAATTTAAGATAGAATATCCTTAGAAAAACAGTTAAAAGGAGAATTTTTAGGATTGAGTATCCTTAGAAACAATTCAAAGATTTTAAACCTTCAAACAAAAATATTTATAAGGATCTTAGTTAAACAAATGTAAATGGACAAATAGAAATCATACCATAAGGTCTAAGTAGACCTAAGTTACCATAAGTACAAAACCTTCGGTGATCCTTGTAGAAATAAGCTAAGGATTTTGAATCCATAAGTCTCGATTCTTATTATTGAACTTAGAACATCTGTTGCAAAGAGCTTATAAGATTAATTGGGGTTAAACCCGTTAAGCTAGGGACAAGCCCCAATAATAAACTGGGGACAAGCCCGTGAACTGGGGACAAGCCCAAACTGGAGACAAGACCAAAAACTGGGAACAAGCCAAAAAACTGGGGACAAGCCCAAATACTAGGGACGAGCCCAAAAACTAGGGACAAGCCCAAAATGGGGACTGGCCCAATATACGGATGTTAACTGGGGACTCGCTCAAACCGGGATTTAGCCCAAACGTGAGATAACATGAAAATGTTATAAACCGGTGGTATGGTATGTCTACCATAAATCGTAGGATCCTCCATATAGCCGAAGACAACGAAATTGTCAGCCACTAAGCGTGTACTGGTCCCGCTGCCCCGGACTATACGTTGGATAGCGTGCGCTCCAAGCGAGAGTGTAGAAACTCTAATTTATAATAAAGGTGAAAACCTTTAAACCTTGGAAGATATGACCATCGGGGGTCATACCTTAATCATGGGCTAGGCCAAGGGAAATAGTAAAGTACCTTAACGGTGAAGGAGAGGTGGCCAACCTCTTGATCATTGAGTATCTTACTAATATACTGCTTTGTTACTTAAAACTTGGAAAATACAAAGGTTAAGAATATGTTATCCTTAAACTAATAAAAATCTTAAACGAATAAGTGATCAGAGAGATATTACCAATTTTAGGATCCTTGGTCCTGTAAGGATATTTGATCCTCAGAGGATACTTGATCCTAATCAGAAAAAGTACTTCTTGAGGCGGGATAACATTCCATGCTCTTGGTAACCTGGTGCCTTCCATAGTGAGCAAATGATATGCCCCCTTTCCTGCCTCCGATTCAATCAAATAAGGACCTTCCCACTTGGGTGCTAACTTTCCATCAGCCAGATTAGTTGTATTCTGAAAGGCTTTCCTCAAGACCAAATCTCGTTCTTGAAATCTTTTGATTCTTATACTTTTGTTGTATGCCCCAGCTACCCTTTGTTGATAGGCCGCCATTCTGATCTTGGCTAGGTCTCTGAGTTCTTCAACAGTATCCACGTCTTCGAGAATAATTTCTTTATTGGCCTCAGGATCACGGATGCTTGTTCTGGCTGTAGGAACCACCATTTCTGTAGGGATTACTGCATCTGATCCAAACACCAATGAGAAGGGTGTTTGGCCTGTTGCATTCTTGGGTGTTGTCTGTCAGCCCAAAGAACATAAGGTAGCTCTTCAGCCCACTTGCCTTTCTTGGATCCTAGTTTCTTCTTCAAATTGTTGATGATTATATTGTTACTTGATTCCGTCTGGCCATTAGCTTGAGGATGCACTGAAGTAGAGGTAATCATCTTGATGCCCCAACTGTCACAAAAGTTAGTGGTTCTTTTCCCGATAAACTTGGAACCATTGTCACAAATAATTTCTGAAGGTATACCGAACCTAGTAATAATATTTCTTTTAATGAAGGATATCAACTTCTTTTCGTGGACTTGAACAAAAGCTTCTGCTTCTATCCACTTTGAAAAGTAATCAGTCATTACAAGCATGAATATTTTTCCTCCTGGTGCCTTAGGTAGCTTACCCACAATATCCATGCCCCATTTCATGAAAGGCCATGATGAAGATATAGTCTACATAGGTTCTGCTGGTTGATGAAGGATGTTTGCATGCCTTTGACAAGCATCACATTTATTTGAGTACTCCATGGCGTCTCTCTTCATTGTTGGCCTGAAGTATCCTGTTCTTAGAATCCTAGAAAACAGAGCTCTACCTCCAGTGTGATTACCACAATCTCCTTCGTGAAAGTCTTTGAGTACTTCTTGAATTTCAGGATCCTCGATACACCACAAGTATGGACCTGCAAGAGATTTCCTATACAGAATATCATGTAATAAAATGTATTGTGATACCTTAAGTTTGAAGGACTTCGGATTCTCTGTGAGTGGAATTTCTCCATCTTGAATGTATTTTTTGATTGGGAGGATCCAGGATCCTTGACTATTTGAGAATGATGGATCCCAGAGTACAATTTGTTTGTTAGTTGTTATCTTCCCAACTTCTTGTTCTCCTATTGCTGGCGAGAGTATATGGATGATTGGGATCTTTATATCTTCTGGAATTTTCAAGGATGATGCTAAATTTGCCAAAGCATCTGCCCCAACATTCTCTTCCCTTGGTACCTGATCAGTACTAAACAATTCGAAGGATTTTGCTAATTCCTTCACAACATCAAAATATTTGATTAGTTTTTCACCTTTAACAGCATTTGATCCATTAAAGTGGTTAGCTATCAATAATGAATCTATATATACTCGAAGATACCTGATCCTCATGCGTTTAGCTAATTGCAAACCTGCGATCAGAGCTTCATACTCTGCCTCATTATTCGTCGCTTGGAACTCACAGGCTATAGACTGAGGTAATATGTCCCCCTGTGGCGATTTCAGTAGGATACCTAATCCTGTTCCTCTTACATTGGAAGCTCCATCTGTGAAGAGGATCCAAGGATCCTTGGTTTCTTCTAGTTACTGGACTTCTAAATCAGCTTCCTTTTGCATGTCACTGCTGAAATCAGCCACAAAGTTTGCTAGTGCTTGCGATTTGATGGCTGTTCTAGGCTCATACTGAATATCATATGCACTCAGCTTCACAGCCCACTTGGCCATTCTTCCTGACAATTCTGGTTTTCTAAGCACATTCTTAACAAGATAATTAGTTCTCTAAATAATAGTATGTGTTTCAAAGTAATGTCTTAATTTAGTAGAAGCCATAATAAGTGCAAGAATTAATTTTTCTAAATGAGAATACCTGGCTTTCGCATCTAAAAGACTTTTACTTACATAATAAACGGGATGTTGTTCACCTTCGTGATCCTTCACAAGGATGTCACTTACTGCATTTCCTGAAACAACAAGGTATAGATATAAAGATTCTCCATCTACAGGCTTTATCAGAGCTGGTGCTAAGGATAAGTAATCCTTTAAGGCTTTTAGGGCGACTTCATGCTTCTCAGTCCATTTGAACTTCTTATTCTTCCTGAGGATGTCATAGAAGTCTTTGCACTTCTCCAAGGACCTGGAAATAAATCTGTTGAGAGTAGCTATTCTTCCCGCAACCTCTGGACATCCTTAGCATTCACAGGAGACTTTAAGTTGATGATGGCTTCTATTTGCTCAGGGCTTGCCTCTATTCCTCTTTTGGTCACCATGTATCCTAAAAACTTTCCAGCTTTGACACCAAAATGGCACTTTGAAGGATTCAGCTTCATGTTGTACTGATCCAGGATGTTGAAAGCTTCTTCAAGATCTCTGAGGTGATCCTCAGCTCTCTTTGACTTCACTACCATGTCATCTATGTAGACTTCCATGGTCTTACCTAGCTGATCCTTGAACATCATGTTGGCCAATCTTTGATATGTTGCCCCTGCATTTCTTAGTCCGAACGGCATAGCAATATAACAGTATATGACGGTAGGAGTCATGAACGTCGTATCCTCTTGATCAGATGGTTCCATCTGAACTTGTTGAAATCCAGAGGAAGCATCCATAAAGGTGAGCATCTCATGTCCTGCCGTTGCATCCACCATGGAATCTATATGTGGAAATGGGAAAGGATCCTTGGGGCATGCCTTGTTTAAATCAGTAAAATCGACACACACCCTCCACTTTCCATTCTTTTTAGAAAAAACAACCACATTAGCTAACCATCGAGGAAACTTAACCTCTCTGATCATACCGGCCTTAAGAAGTTTTTCAACTTCTTCTTGTGTGATCGCGTTCCTCTCAAGAGCGAATTTCCTTCGCTTCTGATGGACGGGTATAACAGATTAATCAAGGCCTAACTTGTGAGTAATTACCTCCTTAGAAATACCTGCCATGTCAGTATGTTTGAAGGCACACGTGGACTTTCTTTGCTTTAGGAAGGATATTATATCCTCCTCGATCTCACTAGGGATACTGGATCATGGGAACACCTTCACATCTGGATCCTCGGGATCCAAGGATACTTCCTTTATGTCTTTCTCCCGAGCTTCCAGCACGTCCCTAGGATTTTGCTGTGGTTGCTATACTATCGTCTGTTTAGCTGCTGGCTTCATTGAGGAAGAATAGTAGTTCTTGGCTTCAACTTGGTCACCATCTATCCTTACTACTCCCCAAGGAGTTGGTAGTTTGATGCATTGATGGTAAGTAGAGGCCACTGCTTTCATCCCATGTAGCCAAGGTCTACCTAAAATAACATTGCATCAAGAAAGGTTATCTATAACACAATTTTTTTGTAAGAATTTAACCCATCGATGTATATTGGGAGTTTAATGTCCCCCAATGTCTTCTTGGTTTCGCCGCTAAAGCCAACTAACGCCGACGTTCTCGGGATGATCTCTGAGTCTGGAATGTTCATCTTCTGAAGGACATCGTGTTGGATGATATTGACCGAGCTTCCACCATCGACTAGGTTCCTGTGTACATAATGGTTAGCAATAAACAAAGTAACAATCAAACCGTCATGATGTGGATCCTGAATGCTTGATTTATCTTCCTCATCAAAGAAGATCCTTTTGTCAGTCGTCAAAGTGGTAGATATAACCGGTCGTTCCCCGTTATCCAACTTGGTTTCCTTGGCCAGCCTCTTAGCTGCGAAGAAGGAAGTTCCACATATGTCTGAGCCACCGGAAATGAAGTTGATTACTTGAGCATCTGGTGGGGGCGGAGTTGCTTTTTGAGGAACCTCTTCAGGATTCTGGATCCTGGACTTTTTCTTCCCAACAGTTCCTTAAAATGGCCCTTACTCAGGAGGTGTCCAATTTCCATCCTTAAACCGATGCAATCGTCCGTCATGTGGCCAAAATCCTCATGGAAAGCACACCATTTGGATTTGTCTCTGAATGTGGTTGACTTCTCGTTCTTTAGGGGCCACCTTTCCTTCTCCCCTAGATCCTTCATGGCACAAATCAAACCATGGGTGTCTACGGAGAAGCAATATTCTGATATGCTGGGGTAATCTTCATCATCATCCTCTTCTTCAACAGCTCGAACGTTTTGATTGTTGAATTTGGAGTATGGCTTCTAAATGTTATTTCTGTATGAGGATCCTTTATTCTTGTCAGGGGATTCTTGCTTCGTTTGAGCCCCTAACCGTTCCTGGATCCTTTTGTCATCTTCCAGCCGTATGAATCTCAGTGCTCTGTTCCTTACTTCATCTAGAGTCCTGCAAGGAGTCATCATAAGATCATCATAAAAGGGGGAGCCCTTCTGAATTCTCATCTTGAATGCTTCAACAGCTGTAGTCATAACAAGATTAGGGATTTCTAGAGCTTCCCAGCCAAACCTTGTAACAAAATCCCTAAGGGATTCATCACTAGGTTGGATAATGTGGTATAAATCACTAGTTAACCTCTCAAATTTCCTACTACAGGAAAATTGACTGTTGAAGAAGTTAACTAAGTGTGAGAAAGAAGTAACAGAAAAGGGAGGAAGACTTAGCAACCATTTCAAAGTAGATCCTAATAGCGTGGCTCCAAAGCCTTTGCATAGACAAGCCTCCTTGAGCCTCTCAGGAATTGAGTTAATTTCCATCCTTTCTCTGTATTGAGCTACGTGCTCTTCAGGATCAGTGGTCCCATCATACACTTTCATGTTGGGGGTTTGGAAGCATTTCAGGATTTCCGCGTCACAGATTGGTGGAGCAAATCTGGACAATTTGTAGCTTCCCTCCGGTATCTCAGGAATTGGACGGATCACCCCCGGTACACTGGATATCATATCCTTAAGTTTATGCACTTCCTTAGCCATAGCTTGGTTGTTACATGCATCCTGCATGGAACCACGGTTAGCATTTAATGATATAGGATCATACGTGTTACCTCTTTGTTATGTAAAGGTTGGCATTCCAGAAGATTGGCTGAGGTAAGAAGTGTCTGCTACAGTAGTTGGTCCACCCGAAGCTATGGTCTGCATGGAGATTATATCTCCTTCATGGACCTCAGAGGACTGCTGATGTTGAACCCTTGAGAATCCTTGATCCTGGAAGAAGGATCGTTGACTATGGATGAAGGATCCTAATGGTTGGGAGTTGAAGGATCCTTGAAGTTATGATCCGGAGGATCCTGGTTGAAGGATCAATGGTCCTTGCTGAAAGGTTGAGGATCGTTGAGCTGGTTGACCCATGGACCCCAGTTGAAAGATGGATGATCCTTGTTGGATAGTTGATGATCCTTGAGCTAGCTGACCCATGGACCCCGGTTGAAGGATTGATGATCCTTATTGAAAAGTTGAGGATCCTTGAGCTAGCTGACCCATGGACCTCGGTTGAAGGATGGATGATCCTTGCTGATGTTGAGCCAAGGATATTGGAGTGTTAAAATCCAACATCCTAGGCATCAGAGGAGTTTGATCATCTGTCGGCCTCTTAGTCCTCTTGAGGTCTTCTATCTCCCGAAGGATCCTCTGGTTAGTCTTGTTTTGTTGCTCCATGTATGATTTGACATGTGAAAACATATTAGATCATTGTTAGTATTAACTACCGAAGTGGCAACAGTAGTTTTTGAGCTCTGGAAGACTGGTAGTTGCGTCTTGTTTCCAGCAGCAGCAGCCCTTGGTGCTCTCGTCAATGGAGGAGGCATCAGTGGCAAAGTTCTTAAGGAGAGAGGAGCCGAAGATGGCATGGTTGATGAAGCAGAGGTTGATTGCGAGGCCATTGATGGTGATATGGGTATGAAAAGGTTAATAATGATAGGGTATTTTCTGGATTATAGCACCAATTGCCCCACGGTGGGCGCCAAATTGTTTTGGACAAAAATCGGCTATGGATAATATATCCAAATCTGTTATAAGAGGTTTAGTGCTAAATTGATAACAATGAATATATGAAAAAAATAGGGATGAACACCGTGATTTGTTGCGAGGAAAAACCCCTTGATCTCGATTAAATAAATGGAAAAAAACCCCGGGTGATGACAACTTGTCGATCACCACTTTATTAATATCAAAAATGGTTACAAAGTGTTGGAGATATTGATCAGTATTACAATAACGCTAAGTGTGAGAGCTCAGAATTATCTATTGCTCAAGAGTGTGTGTGTAGTACATGTGTTTTTTAACTGATCTTAACCTCGATTATAAACAAAAAACGATAGCTAACTAAATTCCTACTTTCACGCCACCACTCCACTAGCCATTCATCGTCATTGACCACGTGCGGAAGTCTTCTAGTAGCGCAAGATTAGGATGACTCAGTCTTCTAGCTGTTATATCTAACAAACACAACACCATTCAAATACTATTATTAGTAAACATATAATACCAAGAATCCTTGATCCTTTACAATCAGGAACATATCGTAAGGATAAGTAATCCACAAATTGATCAAGGATAGAGGATCCTCAGCATAAATTCTATGCCCTAACAGTATAAATCAACCATTGATTGTATGTAGGGGTGACAAATGTGACCCATTTGGTTAAATGAGTTGTGTTAAAATGTATATAATGGGCCAGAATGGGAAATGAAGGCCAGGTAACAAGAAATTAAAGAAGTACTAATAAAAGTGACGATTCATATGTTATATCATATGCACTCAGCTTCACATCCCATTTTGCCATCCTACCTGACATTTCTGGTTTTCTCAAAACAGTCTTAATAGGGTAATTAGTTTTAACAAGAATAGGGTGAGTTTCAAAATAGTGTCTAAGTTTAGTATATGCCATAATAAGTGCTAAAATTAATTTCTCAAGATAAGAATACTTGGTTTCAGCATCCAAAAGGCTTTTACTTACATAATAGATGGGATGCTATTGACCTTCGAGATCTTTGGCTAAAACTGCACTTACAGCATTATTTGATACAACTAGATATAGAGTCGATCAGCTTCGACTCAACATCCTCAGGAATGCTCGTTCCTATCATCCATTTGACTTTGGGATCCTCGGGATAAGGAAGTACTTCTTTAATTTCTTGTTCCCTGGCCTCCATTACGTCTCGTGCTGGCTTCTGTAATTGCTATGCCTGTTGGGATTTGGCAGTACACTTCATAGAAGAGGTGTAGCAATTCTTTGCATCCTGTTGATCACTGATGATTTTGATAACTCCCCACGAACTTGGGAGTTTCACACATTGGTGATAGGTGGAGCGGACTGCTTTCATGTCGTGTATCCAGGGCCTGCCTAATATAATATTGCAACAAGACAAACAGTTAATAACACAAAATTTTTGCATTTTATTTACCCCTTCGAAGTATACTGGGTGTTTTATTTCCCCAATAGTGCTCTTAGTCTCTCCGCTGAATCCAACCAATACTGAGGAACTGGGAACGATCTCATCCTCATGAATATTCATCTTTCTCGGCACATCTAGTTGAATAATGTTGACAGAGCTTCCACCATCTACGAGGATCCTGCGCACATAATGGTTAGCCACATATAATGTTATTACCAAACTATCATGGTTAGGATCCTGAATGTCGACTCTATCGCTTTCATCGAAGGTCATGGTCTTTGCTTGAGTGAGAATGGATGTCTTTGTTGGTCTGTCAGCCACTTCTAACTTCCTTTGATCAGCATTTCTTTATGCAGCAGAATAAGAGGTTCCATAGATGTCAGATCCTCAGGATATGAACATGATTGTTCTTGCATCTGTTGGTGGAGGAGTCGCCTTTTCAGGAATATTTTCAGGATTTTGTTCCTTTCCCTTTTTCCGGCCAAGCAGCTCTTTCAAGTGGCCTTTGTTGAGAAGATAGCTAATCTCCCTTCTGAGTGCAATGCAATCCTCAGTCAAGTGCCCAAAATCTTCGTGGAAGGCGCACCATTTTGATTTGTCTTTGTAGGTTCCTTGTTTCTCCATCTTCCTTGGCCACCTGGCTTTTTCACCTAAATACTGCATGTCACACATTAATCCACCAATATCAACAGAAAAACAACATTAAGATATTTTAGGATATTCTTCATCATCTTCGTCATCTACCGCATTAATCCTGGGGTTTTCAGGCTTATAGTAAGGTTTTGATCGATACGATTTTCCCGGGAATTCGGCTTTCCTGTTCGTCTGATCATACTTCGGGATATCAATCTTTCTAAAGTTTTTCTTATCGTCTTCTAGCTTGATAAACCTTAGGGCTCTGCTTCTTGCTTCATCTAATGACCTGCATGGAGTCATAACAAGATCATCATAGAAGGAGAAGTCTTTTTCTAACCCCAACTTAAGAGCTTCCACTGTCGAAGCCAGGTTTAGATTTGGAATCTCCAACGACTCCTTACTAAACCTGGTAATAAAATCTCTCAAGGATTCCCCAGGATTTTGGGTAACCCTGTAAAGATCACCTGTCATTTTCTCAAATGTTTTACTACAAGAAAACTAGTTATTGAACAAGTTAATTAAATGAGAAAAGGAAGTGATAGTATTAGGAGGAATACTCAGTAGCCATTTCATGGCTACTCCGGTCAAGGTAGACCCAAACCCCTTGCAAAGACATGCTTCCTTGATTTCCATAGGGATTGGGTTGATCTCCATATGCTCTCTATACTGTGCAATGTGTTCCTCAGGATCCGTTGAACCATCGTATAGTTTCATATTTGGGGTTTGAAACCGTTTTGGGATCTGTACATCACCAATTGATGGTACAAATCGGGATATTCTATGACTATCAGTGGGAACTTCAGCTATAGGATGGATTACACCAGGAACATTTGATATCATGTCCTTAAGCTTCTTTAATTCTCGGGCTAAACTTGAACTTATCCATGCATCCTGCAAAAATCCTTGATTAGCATTAAACGGAATTGTATTGAAAGTGTTACCATGTTTAATAATATGAGGAACGGTCTGTGTGTTGTAGCTGGCATTCCCAAACATAGTATTTCCTAGAGCGACAAATGGAGTGGTAGAAGGGTTAGCCTGCATTGGGATAAAGTCTCCCTGGTGCACTTCAGAGGATCCTGCAAACTGCTGAGTCTGAGCAAATGGCTGTTGAGGATTGAAGAACCCTGATGGAGGTAGTCCTGAGAATCCTGCCTGTTGCGGAAATCCTGAGGATACCGCAGGTTGATAAGAACCTGAGGGTCCCGTCTGGTGGGACAATCCTGAGGATCCGAACCGCTGAAACGATCCTGAGGATCCTCCCTGCTGTGACATTTCTGAGGATCCTGCATGTTGAAACGGCCCAGCAGAGGATGCATGCAAGTATCCTTGGGATCCAGATGAGTACAATCCTGCAGACCATGAGTGCTGGAAGAGCGAGGATCCAGGGTTGTACACCGTGGTTGAATCCGGACGCACCAATCCTGAGGATCCTGGAGGAGTGAAATCCAGAGATCTCGGGATTAATGGTGTGAATTCTTCCACCGGCTTCTTGGCTTTTCTGATATCTTCCAGTTCCTTCACCAGCATCTGGTTGGTCTTGTTTTGGCGATCCATCTGTTCCTGTAATCGCTTATATATGGACAAAAGTTCATTATTAGATACCATAATGGGATCCTGGGGAGATGGTCTCGTTCCCACGAACACCGGAGTGGTGGCTTTCTTCTGAGTGTTGTCAGGTTTCTTCGGGATAACACTGGCAGGAGGAGGAGGAATAGAAGGCCTCACGGAGGAGTCTGAAGCTGCGACAGAAGAAGAAACAACTTTCGGTTGGGAAGACATGTTGTGGATGTTGAGAGTAGGGTTTAATTTGAGAGTTGATAATGATCAAAGCACCGTTTGCCCAACGGTGGGCGCCAAATTATTTCGGTCAAAAATTAACAAAGTAACTTTTGATCAAATTAGTACGTGAGGTAGAGTGCTTGATGGTAAAACGAATGAACACAGCGATTTGATTACGAGGGAAAAAGCCCTTGATTATGATAATCTCCGGCACAAAAAACCTCCGGACGGTGAAAACTATCACTGTCACTTTTATTAATAGTAAAAAGATGATTACAAGTGGTGGAGCTGATAGAATATCGACTGCTAAGTGTTACAGTAATTTCTAGTAGCTAAACAAGTGTAGTGTGTGTGTTCTAATCGTATCTATCAGCTCGTTTAAATAAGAAGAAGTTACAACAAATATTCCCGGGAAATCCGTGATAAACCCTAGACTAAGTCCTCCACTATTCATTGTTGCCCACGTTCAAGTTGACGAAGTTTCAATAGTAGCCGTTGCAAACCCACGTTCATATTAGCATATTAAACACGTGGTCTTATCTGCAAAAAACAAGAAATAATAAAGGACAGTTGGATATCCCGAAGTATAATCCTCATAATACTTGTATCGGCAGGATAGGCTGAAGTCCCTAACTAACTCTCCGAGTATCCCGGAACAAAAAGAGTCTTCCAATATAGCCTGTAACACCACGTCCCGAACCCTCTCAATTTTGGTATAAATATACTAACTTAGAAAGTACAGGGACCAGAAATGATAATTCTAAAAATAATGTCCCGCCGCGGTACGCGACGGGGTAATATGTAACCCATCGCGTAGTGCGATGGGGTTGATGAGTCACCGGACACGTGTTAATACCTTATCGACACGTGGCGCAATATGACAGGACACGTGTCAACACCGCATAAGGCGGTGTACTTTTGCGGAGTCGCGGTACACGACCAGTCCCAAAGGACCGGGCGCGGTACGCGACGTGGTCCAGAATTGGCTATATAAGGGGGGTGACGGGAATGAGCTCAAATCATCCCAAAAACACCTTCTTTTACACACACATAGCCTTGGAAAACGTGCCCCGTTGCTGTAGCAAGCCGACGTACTGTTTTCTCGATATTCGTGCAAGAAACGAAGTTGGAATTAAGCTAGCAATCACCTAAGCGAGTAGATCAAGTCCTGCCTTATCGTGTTATCATTCTAAGCATCCAATCTAAGGTAGGAATTATGTTTAAGTTATTTGAATTATAGCTTAGACTATCAATCGAGGCTATGGCCTTTAACCTTGATCGTATTTTACAAACATTCACTCACAATCATGTTTTCATAAAACGTTACTTCATGATGAAGTAATGTTAAACAAAAGAGATATTTTGACGGGCATGTAGTAACTGGAAGGTGGATATCATTAGTAGTAAGTTTCTTGCGAAAGAAAAAGTAATTCGCATAAATCCCAATCAACCGAGGGACCCGTTTACTTACCTGGAGAAACTTACCAACGTGATAGAACCTATTAGGCCAAAGCATGCTATATCAAACGTCACATAAAACTAAGTGTTTTCATTCAGAATCAAAGATAACGATTTCAAGGTTAAGCTTTCAATCATAGCTTAACATCATTCAAAACATTCATACGAACCTATTTATGTATAGGTTAATATCATTCACAGTCGATCAATCAATCAGTCAAGGTTTACAGCGCCAACGGTACAGGTGAATACGTTAACCTTTTCAATCAGTCAAACATATTATACTCAGTGAGACGAACGGGTGTTTGTCTTAGCGAGTCAATCAATGTCTACATGAGATCATACAATCTCTAAAACTTTATAATACAAAGTAGAAAATAAAGTCAACTCAGACCGAATACACATGTGTCTGGATCCAAACATAACCGTTCAGCCTAATCATTCTAAGGCTACGTGGCCGCGGGCTAATGGTCATAACTAGTCTCCCGGAAAGGGCTACGTGGCTCGGGAACAATTGTGTGTGTAGGGCAGTGGTACATAGACCAGAAGTAGAAATGCTTCTGCTGAGCTTGTAGAGAAAACTATATTTGTATTATATTGTCATTCTAATGTTTTATTGAGTCATACGTATTCACCAGCATATAGCTGACGTATTTTTCCAACCCATTGTTGGAAAGCTACCCAGAGCTCCAGGAGGAAAAGTATTTATGCTGGCTATGACTGATTATTTCTCGAAGTGGATTGAAGCAAAAGCTTTTGTTCAAGTCCGAGAGAAAGAGGTTATTACATTCATCAAGCGCAATATCTTGACAAGATTTGGAGTCCCAGCAGAGATAGTGTGTAACAATGGCTCACAATTCATCGGCAAGAGAACAACTAACTTCTGTGCCAGTTGGGAAATCAAGATGATCACCTCAACACCTGTCCATCCTTAGGCTAATGGTTAGGCCGAGTCAAGAAACCAAATCATTATCAATAACCTGAAGAAAAAGTTGGGGTCTAAGAAATGAAAGTGGGCCGAGGAACAACCTTTTGTTCTTTGGGCAGATAGGACCACTTCAAAGAATGCTACTGGTCAGACTCCTTTCTCATTGGTATTTGGAGCTGAAGCAGTTATCCCGACAGAGATGGTTATCCCTACAACTAGAATCAGTCATCAGAATCCCGAAAATAATACTCAAAGTCTACTTGATGATCTACTTATAGTAGAAGAACTCAGGGATTTAGCGAAAATCAGAATGGCCTCTTATCAGCAGAAGATAGCAAAGTCCTATAACAAGAATACCAGGGTTCGTAGATTTCAAGAAGGGGATTTAGTTCTCCGAAAAGCTTTTCAGAATACTACAAATCCTGCGGATGGAAAGCTTGCACCAAAGTGGGAAGGTCCTTACTTGATTGAGTCAGAAGCAGGAAAGGGGGGCATATAGATTGTCTACTTTGGATGGTGACATATTACCAAGGGCTTGGAACACTATCCACCTCAAATAATATTTTATGTAAGACTTCTATCCCGAGGATAATTGCTATTCTGAGAAATTTAATGGTGATATTAAACAACTGAGGTATGTATTCGAATTTATAGTTTTATTCATTTTTAATACTATTATTCTTTTATCATGATACTGACTTAAGCATCAGAGGGGTGTTAGCAAGGCTAACACCCACCCCTCACCTAGATTTGACTGTTTTGTAGCCTAAATATATGTGGTATTCCCACATGGAATGAATTTGATAAGGGCCTTGTTGCCAGTTTATTCCTAAGGTTTAAGGGATCTTCATCTCTTCTAAGGGCCTTGTCGCCAGTGTCTTCGGACCTTGCCGTCAGTTGAGGTATTATTTGATGCCTTCTAAGGTTTAAGGGGTTTTCACCTCTTCTTAAGATCGCCTGTAGCTCATGTTTATTCAGCCGTAGTTCGAGAGGCGGGGCCAGCACATGAAATATAGTGACTTGTTACCTTGCTATCCTCGGCTATTGGTTTGAATCTAAAGTTAATGGTAGAAGTACCTTTCCTCAGGTTTAAGGGGTTTTCACCTCTCATATGGGCCTTGGCTCCAGTTTATTCTTAAAGTTTAAGAGGATTCACCTCTCAAAAGGGCCTTGTCGCCAGTTTATTCTTAAGGTTTAAGAGGTTTTCACCTCTCATAAGGGCCTTGTCGCCAGTTTATCCTTAAGTTTTAAGAGGTTTTCACATCTTCTAAGGACTTTATCGCCAATATATTTAGGCCTTGCCGCCAGTTTATTTGGGCCTAGTGGCCCGAATTTCTGAATTTATTTTCAGGATATTGTTAACATTGCAGGTCTGTTGGTGTATCCCTAGAATTGGAGGAACACTCTGAAAAGTAATCTTATTACAAGGATAAAGGATACTCTGAAAAGTAATCTTAGCATTATATCAAATATCCTCACATTTATTCTTTTTTCATCCCTGAAAAAGTTTGATGTAGTTGGATCAGAATCGGAAAATAAAGTCTAACAAACATACGGGTTAATTTTTAATGCTCAGAAAAACGCAAAAACCGCGATCACCGATATTGTTGTCCACTTAAACCCATGCCTTAATCTTTACCGGGACAAATATGATCCGACAATTTTTTACTCAGTGGTTTAGACAATTAAGACCCGATTATTTTCAACTTTTACCGGACCAGACCACCCCAACTTAACTTAAACCATAAAATTAGCAGATTTAAAACTTTTGTTGCTCTATTTTTTTCATGAATAGCTAAGACGATCAAGGGTATTGTTTATCCACCTAAGCTTAAGCATCAAAGTCTACCAAGAAGCCATTAGATACGATTAAGGTTCAATTATTTTATAGCTAGTGTTCCCCACAACATGACATACCCCCGTTATCAAGCAACACCCCGAACCTTTCACCATAGGTGAGTATGCAAAATTTCATCTGTATGGCTTACATGTAGCATGTCCCTTGTGGTTCGTTTCTTAATGGTAATGAGACGCGAGCAAGGGGACCCCACATGGCTAACAGCGTAGATGATCAAGTCTGTAGTGAATTTGTACTTTTGTACTTTTGTGATCATGTTTATAGACTTATAAGGGTTTGCTCTTTTTGGCTTTATTTAAATATTCACAACCCCATTTAGAATTGTGAATACCCAGATGAATAGTCGGCATACAGACCCATGGTCTCCGGACCCGAAGCATCCCATTAATACAGGATTTGAGGTTATAAAACCATACGCCGATGAGGTGTAAAACACTAAACTAGCAGTTTTAAGTTTATATCACAGGATACACGGCATACTCTAACGTTAAACCTACCCAAGCATCATATGATAACGTATGCAGATTTTTAAATTTATGATATTTTCACTTTTTCATACCAAAATTGAGGCTTGAGTATGGCCCGACCTTTCATTACTTATTTTCTACGGACAAAACGCTTTACCCACAAGAGATTTCCATTTTAACCATTTTATTAAATTTGCCCTTTCATTTTCAAGGCTGAGCCTACCGACACATCCCAAGTTAAGTGTGCTTTCTTTTATTTATCTCATATTATTAGTAGTTTGAAAAACCAATTTCCGATAAAATCATCATCTCCTACTTGAACGAAAAAAACTATAATCAAGGGACATTTTTAAAACATTTTTTCAATTTTTTTTTTCATTTTTTTTATTTTTTTTATTTTTCAAACAAAAACTCAATTTAAACTATGACTCAAATATCCTATCTCCACACTTAAATTTTGCATTGTCCTCAATGCAAGAATAAGGACGACTTAAAATAAAAGTAAAACTAAAATAAAGTCGGACTACAAAAAACTAAAAATCTAAAAAATAAAAAAAAAAGCAAAATAAAAAGTTAATAAGCTAGATAATGGAAAAGACTTAGCTGGTAATATGTGCATGAAATATGATGCCAAAGTCTTCTTTCCATGAATGCCCTCCAACTACGAACGTGCTCAGCAAATGGTAACTCCTTCTTTCACGAACGTAAGCGGCCAAACAAAACAAACATATCTAAAAATGTATCTTATCATAATGATAGATATTATGCAATTAAAGTATTTCAACCCACAAATAAAACATGAATAATTAGCAGCAAATAAATAAATATAAAGTATACGGCTCCACTGCTACTCCATCCCCACACTTGTCTTTTTCATTAAATTCTTCATTGGGGATCGTCTCTCTAGTTCACTCAATCTTTCTTTTACCTAACAAAACTTAAAAATACAAAAAACAAAGAAAAACTACAAAAAACTACGTTAGTGACTCGATTAATTATACAAACTCCGGGGAACCTCCCCAGACTTGAACTTAATCAGGAGGTTTTCCTTAATCTGGACCCTGTCCAACCCGTTTAGTTCCACCCGGAATTTATCAAACATTAATATATCAATGATGGAATCGCAAAATATTAAATTAGAATTAAAAATCAGTAACGGGTCCGACCACCTATATTTAAACTTACCTGGCAAGAGCCGAATGCGTTGTAAGTATCGAGAAGACTGGTCGTGTTTGACTTTTAATTGCTTTTTCACTCCCGTAGACCATCTTCTAAAGTATACGCAACTTCGGTTTTCAGGTAACCTATCATCCTCGACCTTATCCCGTGGTTTTGATTCCTGATCAGCATTCAAAACACAGTCCACGGGCCGGTAATGGTGTTCTTCCTCTAACACCACATCCTCACCTACACTGTCCTCTATAAGTAGGGCCTCGAAAAACGCAACATCCTCATTAACGTCTAATGTGTCTCCCCCGTCATAATCCGACAATCCATCCAACTCCAAATTCAAGAATTCATCTTCCTCATTAAGCTCATTATCAACCTTAACCATATCCTCAACACCAGACATTAGCTCGAGTGACTCTCCCAATTCTATATCTTCCTCAAACACAGGTTTCACCATAACTGATCTCATATATGCAGCCCACTCCTCCTCGTCACAATCATCATTGGAGTCACTACAAAACTCAGTACAATTAGCAACATATACCTGTGAAACCTGAGGTGGGATTTCATCAGCCACTCGTGTCTCCGTATCCGGGATGAGCTCATCTTCTTCATCTACATATTCCATTATTGGCTCTTTCCCTTCTTCTGGAAACGTCGGAAACAACTCGCCTAACCGATTTATGTATCCCAAATAGTTGCCTTCCGCATCATACTTATAACCAGGTGTCGGTTGCTCCTCCAGCTGCACACTCTCCTCTTCGTTTATCTCATCATCAGAGTCACTCCAAAAATCAATAATAGCATGTGACCGGAGGTGGAACTTCAACATCCATTTTTGTCTCCGTTACTTGAATGATCTCCTCATCTGAGTGCTCAACATATTCCAAGGATCTTAACCTCTCCATTTCATCTTCTTCATCCAGTCTTCTAGAAATTTCTTCTACTTGACGTTGGAGATCTGTAATAATATCCTGGTGATTTTTGAAGATGGTATCATGCTCAACGACCATCTTTTGGGTATCTGTAGCCATGTATTGGACCAAAATCTTTTCTAACCTACCCATAGCAGCTACATCCTCATCAGAAAGGCTTTTAGAAAATTGATCATAACGCTGCTCCTGGTTTTGCTGAGGTTGCTGATACGAATTATCAAAATAATACGGAAAAGGTCTCTGTGAAAAATTTTGTACCGGCTGCACAGAAGGGTTAGTACGATTATATGGACATGCATGAGTCATATGACAACCAGCGCATCTATAACAAATAAAGCGAGAACCCTTGTATGGACAATCAAGTGTAAATGAAAATCACCACACGTATCACAATTAAGGTTACTATTGTATGGACATTTATTGGTAGAGTGAGGTCCATTACAAATTACACACATAATTACAAGAATCTAAACAAGCAAAAGACACGGACAACTAGACACCTACGACTCAAAGAAAAAATAAATAAATAAATAAATAAAATAAATAAATAAATAAATAAACACGTAATTATCTAATTAACTAAACCCCTAAAAACTCAAAAGCAAAAACAAAATAGCACGTATATAGCAAGTAAGTCCAATCAAAGCTAGCAACGCAATCGCCAAAAATCCCCGGCAACGGCGCCAAAATCTTGATGTGCTTGAAGTAGTCAAATAATTATTAACTAAAAATAAACTAATCTAGACACTAAGTAATACTCTAGACCCTTAAACTTAACTTAAACTACTAACCGGCAAGAGAACCGGTCGACTCTAGTACAGCTAAGTAAATCCGGATATCGAACCCACGAGACTCTTTAAATTACGAAACTAGCAAATTAGACTCAACTACAAGACACGACTATTTATTAATAATATTTGAGGGGGATAAACTAATTATTGAAACTAATTAAAACAAACCCTAATTAATAAAATAATAATAAAACATAATCATTACTTTAAACTAATTAATTAATTAATTAAACTTAAACTCAATTACTTTAAACTAAAGAAAACAATTAAGAAAACTTGGATTGAATCAGATGATTAAAATAACTACCCAGGCCGGAATCCCCAAAGTTACGATTATTAATTTAGATGAAAAAACGCAAGTTATGGAACCAGGATCATAAGATAGACCCTTGTCAGAAAACTCGAACAGGACCTTTGAACTTCAAGAAGACGCCTATGTATTTATAATAAGTTTTAAGACTCTCCAGTTTTATATTAAACTTCCTTACGGTTATTTAATCGCTTATGTCTAAGTATCTTTTATGACGAAAACCTACCTTACGGCGCGGAATTCAAAAGATAGCAAAGCAAACCCAATTAATTTCGCTGACAATCAAATCTAGACGGACTCCTTATGAAGAACTAAATCTAGCAATCCCGACAAGCAAAGATCTATTAATAGCCTATCACTTTACAGCTTTTTAGACTAGTAGTTCACTTTTATTTGTTTAATTGATTTTATTGTTTCTATGATCTTAATCGATATCAATCATAAACTAGTCAAGAACACACAGTAAATGATCTAACAAAACCCTATCCTATGAAACAATCAACAAGGGTAATGTGCAACAATAAATTCAAGTAAACAAAACCAAGCAATCATACGCATCAACTAAATAAAACTCAACCGTTTACTTAGAACATAATATCCATAACGAAAACGAAAATCCAAATAAAATCAAACCGAACTAAGGTTCATCACGACCTAGGTAGCTTATAAAGTTTAGCCTAGCATCATAAAGTCTAACTCAAACAAAGTAAATAATAACGAAAACATGGTGAAATAATAAAGAACGAAAGATTAAAGGCGATAAAACCCGTATTCTTCGATCTTAAATGTCTAGTTTTCACCGGATGTTCTCTTGCCTTCAAAATCACCACAAGACTCGAAAATATCATTCCAAGAACTCCAAAATTGGCTGGCTGCTTAAGGTTATGTCAGGATTAAGTTAAAGGTGTTTAAATACCCCAAACAAGGCCCGGCAAGAAGCAAAAACGAAAATAATCTAGCCCAGCTGTGCCTAGGCGCCGCGCCAAGGGCTTTTAGCCTTATGCCTTCGCGCGATGCGGCGTGATCCTTCATGGGGGCTGGTCAGACCGGCCCGATTCTCTGTCTGGTTCCTTCCTGATGCGTTCCGGATCTCCGTTTCGGCTCGTTTTAGCTCGTTTTTCATCACGATCAAACCCCGAAACCTACGAAACATAAAAACGTTAGTAGTTGTTGGTACATGATGTCAGTAGTTCAGTGTCTAGTGTCTGTAATCGAGTCGTTTGGATTTGAGTTTGTATGTAAGCGAAGTTGCTAACAAGTTCGCTGATATGGGCGAACTTGTTAGAAAAGCGAAGTTAGGGACAACTTCGCCTGAACATGCCAGGCGAAGTTGTCGTGATATATATGTCCTAGGTTACGACTTAGAAGATAAGAATTCAGCGAATTGATTATTCAGAGAACGAGTTAGAGAGAGTCTGTATTTGGTGATCTTTGTATCACGTGTTTACGGTTGCAATATAACGTGTTTGTGTTTATTGTAACGTGTTTAATCGTTTTGTCTTCTACGCTCGTAACGTCTTACGTAGGGATTCCGCACCTACGTAGAACGCGATATCTCGTGTAGATCCGGCTGGGAACCTACAATTGGTATCAGAGCTTTTGCTCGATTGTGTGGTTCGGGATTATCACGCGGGTGTAGAAATCGTTCCGTTCGACTATTCGCGGGACGAGTTTTCTGAGTTTTTGTGTTATACTCACCTCCTACAATCATAAACAACCCATAACACCTTCACAAACCTTGTAAAATCCCGAAATCTAACCTGCATATTCATCGTGTTCATCAGGCGAAGTTGCCGTCACTGTTCGTAGGGTTTCAGCGAAGATATAAGGTTAAGCGAAGTTATCCACAACTTCGCCTACCTTCTCAAGTTCGCTTATCTCAAGCGAAGTTACCCACAACTTCGCCTACTTCACAAGTTCGCTTACCTTAAGCGAAGTTATACACAACTTCGCCGAATCAGGCGAATTTAAAAAGGAAGCGAAGTTCAGGTGAGAGTGGTGGAACTAAACAGGAAACTTGAGAAATTCAGAAATTCCACCGCTATACTTGATCACCTCGTTAGTGATCAAGGTTCCCCAGTTAAAAGGGGAGGAATTGGTTATCATGAAGTTCCACCACCTTACAATCATAATTACACTTATGATGCTAGTAATCAGAAATCTGTTGATGTTGATTATAGTCAGACAGTTCCGGTTAAGGTAACTATTAAAGATCCAGAAGTTGGTAAAGGCGAAACGAGTAAGCCTGTGTCTAATGTGAAAATTTCTGTGCCTAGTCCTGTCTCATCTAACTCGGACAAGTCTTCCGAGTCGAGTGAGACAAAACAAGAGGCAGTGTTACCAAAAAGTGGGGAGAAGCATAAAACAACTGAAAAGAAATCTCCACTAAACCCGTATGTCCCACCTTATGTGAGACAAACGGGCTGTAATACAGCCTCAACATCTAAAACCACTATGGAAAAGAAAATTGAACACAGGAGTTGTTTCAGATGTAATCGATTAGGACACCTAATTTCTGATTGCTCTCTGAAGCAGAAATTCAGAGGTGTGAGGCCTTCAAAATCTGAGAAAAGAAACAGTAATCAATATAATGGAAAAAATGAAAACCCATCAAAATTTAGAAATTGGTCTAATTCAGGTTTTCAAAGAAATAGATCTTAGTTTTTCACTGCTAACAACCAAACCATAAGTAATAATTCATTTAATTCACGACGGTTTGGATGGCCTCATAGTCAATCTCCAAGAAGGTATCCGCCCAGGACTTACAGAAATTATTCTGAGGTTAACTTTGGACAGCCAAGGTACGGGATGTATCGACCCAAGACCAAGAGGTCTTGGGTCCCCAGATTTTAACTCTCTGCTTTAATCGTGCAGGAACAGTTGAATAGGGCTGCAAACAATCTATGGGTTGTGGATAGCGGCTGTTCCTGGCACATGATGGGTAGCAAAATTTGTTAAACGAATGGAAACCTGTTCAAGGAGGAAGAGTGAGTTTCGCTGGAGAGAGCGGTGGAAGAATCACAGGAATTGGGACTGTGACGAATGGAAAGATGACTTTAGAGAAAGTGAACTTTGTTGAAGAATTGAAGCACAATCTGCTGAGTGTTTCGCAGATCTGTGACAAGGATTACACCATGCATTTTACCAAGACTGAGGCGATTGTGTTGCATCCTGGTTTTAAGATACCCGAGGATTGGATTGTTATGAGGGCTCCAAGAGAGAAGAATACGTATATCATGGACATGAGGTCGACTGAAATGGCCACAGAAGAATCGTGTCTTTTGTCGAAAGCGACTGAATCGGAGTCCGAATTATGGCATAGGAGAATGGGGCATATTCATCTTCGGAAGATGAACTACATTGTCAAGAATGGGTTGGTGTTGGGTGTTCCCTTGAAGAATTTCAACTTCGAAGACCAATGCTTATCATGCAAGAAGGGAAAGCAACACAAGAAATCCCATCACACCAAGAAGATTAATTCTATAGTCAGCTCCCTAGAACTACTTCACATGGATCTCTTCGGTCCAGTGAATGTAAAAAGTCTAGGAGGAACATCTTACTGCTTGGTGATCACTGATGATTTCTCTAGATATTCCTGGGTATATTTCCTGAAGTCAAAGGATGAAACTGTTCAGATGGTAAAGAATTTGATTACCAAGGTTGAGAATATCATGGGAAAAAGGGTTAAGTACATCAGAAGTGACAATGGGACTGAATTCAAGAACTATGAGATGGAGATCTTCTGCTTACAGAAGGGGATTGAACACCAGTACAGCGCTCCGTATACACCGCAACAAAATGGAGTGGCTGAGAGGAAGAACAGAACTTTAATTGAAGGAGCCAGAACCATGCTGGCTGATTCGAAACTTCCTGTTGTGTTCTGGGCTGAAGCTGTTGCAACAGCCTGTTATATCCTTAATCGAGTAAGTTGAGGAAAGAATTGCTATGAAGATGATATGCGATGAGGAAGACACTTTGGTGCAACGACCACAGTATGATGAATGTCAGCCTTCATCGTCAAATGCTGTCAATACCCCTGCTGCCTCTACTGAAGAGGAATTCATCAATCTGTTTCACTCTCAACATCATTCACCCATTGATGAGCTATTTTCGAACTTGGAAGATAATCTGAATGTCAGTTCGGTTCCGACTACGAGAATTTACAAAAATCATCCTCTGGAAAATGTGATAGGTGATCTGTCCGATGGTGTATAAACAAGACAAAGCTTGAATGAGCACACCTGTGTTTACATAAGCATTAAAGAATCAGGCATAATCAACGAATGCTTGTACACCTGCTTTATCAGCCAGATTGAACCAAAGAACTATCAAATAGCTCTCAAGGACAGCTCGTGGGTCGAAGCCATGCAAGAAGAATTAGCCCAGTTTAAGAAGATGGAGGTATGGAACTTGGTTGCAAAACCAAGGAATGTGTATGCGATTGGCACAAAATGGGTCTTCAAATGCAAGAGAGATGAGAAAGGGATTGTTATCAGGAACAAGGCGAGGCTGGTTGTTAAAGGCTTTAATCAGCAAGAGGGGATTGATTACAATGAGGTGTTTGCTCCTGTGGCAAGATTGGAGGCCATTCGTTTGTTTTTGGCATTTGCTGCTCATAAGGAGATGAAGGTTTTTCAGTTAGATGTGAAGAGTGCGTTCCTAAATGGTAAAGTCGATGAGGTTGTGTACGTTGAGCAACCTCCTGGTTTTCCTGACCCTGACTTTCCCGATCACGTGTACAAGCTAAGTAAAGCACTGTATGGACTACATCAAGCACCTCGTGCCTGGTACTCAACGTTATCCGACTACTTGCTTGAGAATGAGTTTGAAAGAGGTAAGATTGATAGCACATTGTTCTTCAAGAGAAAAGGGAGCGACTTTCTACTGGTGCAAGTCTACGTGGACGACATTATCTTTGCTGCATCAAAGGTCGCCATGTGTCAGGAGTTTGAGGCCGTCATGAAGAAGAGATTTGAAATGAGTGCTATGGGTGAACTAACTTTCTTTTTAGGACTGCAGGTTGATTAGAAGAAAGATGGTATGTTCATTCATCAGACGAAGTATGTCCATGATGTTCTCAAACGTTTCAAGATGGAGGACAGCACTCCATACGATACTCCAGTCTGCGTCAACCACAAATTGGGTACTGAGTCAGATAACGATGCAGACGTGGACCCAACCCAATATCGGGCTATAATAGGTTCTTTAATGTACTTAACTGCTTCTAGGCCTGATATAATGTTTGCTGTTTGTCTTTGTGCTCGCTTTCAGGCAAACCTAAAGGAATCTCACTTGAAGGGTGCGAAGAGGATTCTACGGTATCTCAAAGGCAAGCCTAAGCTAGGTTTGTGGTACACAAGAGGAGGAGACTTGGAGTTGGTCGCCTACACAGATTCTAATTATGGAGGGTGCAATCAGAGTCGGAAGTCTACAACTGGTGGATGTCAGTTTCTTGGTGGCAGACTAGTGTCCTGGCAATGCAAGAAGCAGACCTCAGTCGCAATTTCAACCTGTGAAGCAGAATACATGGCAGCATCCAACTGCTGCTCCCAGGTTCGTTGGATTCAACAACAGTTGCGCGATTATGGTCTGAATTTTACTCTTACTCCTATTTGCATTGATAACATTGCTGCTATCTCAGTAACTAACAATCCCGTTAAGCACAGTAAAACTAAACACATTGACATACGTCATCATTTTATACGGGATTGTGCTGAGAAGAAACTGATTGAGCTCGAAAAGGTTGATACGCTAGATAATTTCGCTGACTTGTTTACGAAAGCGTTTGACAAAACTAGATTTCAAAACCTTGTTGAGCTGAATGGGATGATCAATCCCGAGTAACCATGCTTTATGTTTTTGTTTTTTTTTCTAAAAAAAAAAAAAAAAAAAAAAAACGTCACTATCGCTTAGAAGTATGTCGGTTGCCTCAGTTTGAAGGACATATCTTCGGATATGTTTGGTCCTCATTTCTACTTGTAGAATATGAGGATAGCCATTAACCAGATGACTGAAAGTGACCAGGGTGGTTTATGATGTGTTTTCATTCTTTCGCTGAAAATTAGTCGATCATACTTAGTTAGAAGGACACATACTTGTATGTGGTCGGTCCAGCTGATCCATTGGATCTTCGGGACAGCCGTTTACCTGAAAACTTCAATTTGATCGGGGCGATTGAAGTTAAAAAATTTTTTTTTTGGGAGATGAAATTATTTTTCAAGTCTACTACTTCGTAAGAAGTACCTGTACTATGTTTAACAGAAAATTGATCCAACCTTGGAAAGTGATAGATATACTGATTATGTGTGCTTAACTAGTGAAGTTATAAGGCCTAAAAGACTTTAGAACAGTCATTGTATGTCATGGTAGCTTTTTATGGTGCGTAAAAGTAGAAGTGATACTAACTAAATCTACTCGATTTTATGTGGAAACTTCTTATGAGTTGTGCATGTCTCCATATATATCTTTCCGAATGATAGGCAGAAAAGCGATTACCCAGCCATACACGAGCCCGTGAGTGTTCTGATTCCCGTAAAGATAGCGTGTCAAGAAACTGCAGTGATCCAGATTCGGGACTTGCAAGAGTTTATCTGAAGTTGTGTAAATTCTTAACATAAAAAAAAAAAGGAAAAAAAAAAAGAAAAATTTGAGACATTCTAGAGTTCATAATATTTATACTTCTCAATCAAGGTGTAAGAAAGAGAACGGGAAGCAAAATCTAAAGATCGAAGAGTACTTACTATTTAATCAGACACTACGGGTCGAGGTCAACTCGGGGTGACTTGGGGAAAGCCAAATACGCTTTGAGAATAGATAGGAGGTATCATAATCTCTGAGTTGTTGCCCATTTAAAATTTTGAGCTTAATTGAACCTAACCCGTATCACAGAAACGATAAAAAACCATTCTAAGTTATTTACCTGCTTACAACCTGTTTCTTTATGTCATAATACAGCTAAACACGGATTTGTGTGACAGTCACGTAGTTAGTATGATTCCTGTTCGGATCTTTTCTAAAACATGGTAGTCCCTATCGAGACTGAAATTTGATCCCGTGTATTTTATGTTTTGAAATTTTTCTGCTTATGTAGTTGTTTGATTTTATACCTGGTTACTTGGTCTTAATCGTATCATTTAATTCTTTAAAGGTTGTTTTAAAACTTAATTGCAAATTGTAGGGGTTTGTTTTGAAAATTTTCATATATAGGCGAACTTATCCATAACTTCGCCTGCAATAGGCGAAGTTATCCATAACTTCGCCTGTCAAATTTTGACCCTATATAAAGAAGTTTTAAGGTCAGACATGTTCATTATTTCAAAACCAGCGAACTTATCTCCGAAACCTAAGCGAACTTATCGTATTATCGATCTCAATCATATTTGTTCAATCTTTTTCGATTCTAATCCGATTAAAGGTGTGTAGGGTTCTATATATCGTATAATCTTTGTCATAGGGTGTTAATCATAGGTTGTATTGACCCGATTCTCTACCTCGTCTTTCGAAACATTAAACACCCGATTTCAAACTTGTTATTACGTGGTCGTAATCAATTTGGTCGTCTAGTACTTCATAAAAACATGTTTTACGGAGGCCTTAATCTCCAATTTCACCAACTACATGTCGATTGATTCGTCTATCTGTTGCCGATTCATATTCAGGCGAACTTACAGTTTAGGCGAAGTTATCCATAACTTCGCCTGAGGTTTAACTTCGCCTGACAATTAATTAGGTTACAGTATATGAGGCGATGTTGTGGTTAGGCGAAGTTATCATTAACTTCGCCTGGACCTTTTTACTTAACAGTTAACAGACGAAGTTCAAGTTGAGGCGAAGTTGTTCCCAACTTCGCCCCACCTCTAACTTCGCCTGTACAGAATAAATCACAACTTCGCTTATGGTAACAGGCGAACTTGTGATTTGCGTTGACGTGTATCTAACTTAGTCTGTTTGATACAGATATGGCTGCTGTAGGTGGTGCAGGCGGAGATGATGGTGGTGATAACCAGATACAGTTCTTCCCGGGTCACAACATGTATATAACATTAGACCCGGAGGCGAGCGGAGTTGATGATTTCCGCGAAATCATCACATTCTTACTACGCTCGCGTATATTCCACGCGATCACTACAACACTGCCGATATCCTTGCCCAACATTGAGGATTTTTGGCAGACCGTGGAATATGACTGTAGAGTCGAGCCCCCGGTGATGCGCGCAACAGTCAACAATCAGATTGTTCAGTTCTCTTCTGAACAGATCCGGGCGGCTTTACGATTTGGAGATGAGACGAGGGATGACCCGACAGAGTTTGTGGCTCCTTTCCGTGATGGAGCGTTTTTGAGGATGGGATACTCTGGTCCCTTGGGGGATACGCATATAAGGAAAGGGTTTTTGCTTGACCAGTGGCGCTTTCTCATGCATGTCATGATAGTATGCATGACTGGGAGAAAGGCTGGAACTGATGGCATGGGCGCGACCATGCAGTCGGCGATGACTGCTCTGACTTACAACAAGCGATACAGCTTTAGTCAGATGGTCTTCTATGAGATTGATCGTCAGAGAAGGGCGATGGCGCGTGAGAGATTCATCATGTATCCAAGATTCCTACAAATGATCTTGAATCATGTTGCTCCAACGCTACCTCAGCGCCGTCCGATCAGATACGTTGAAAGTGTGAATAAACGGATCTTCGCCCAATGTAGATCTTCGAGTGCGAGGAGCAAACCTGAGCTCCGTCCTCGCCATACTCCACTGTTTGGGTACTTAATCAACCCAGGGTATGTGCCTGCTCGAGGGGACGAGTTTCGGGACCCGGCACTACAACAGGCAGGAGCACCTCAAGCTATACCTGCTGCTCCTGTTGTGTCACCGGAGGAGAACGTTGACCTTGACGCAGAGTTTGGCGGTCAAGGATTTTTTAACATGGAGAGGGTTGATCCAGAGGAGTATGTGCAAGTCTCGGTTGAGAGGGTGTCGACTGTGAATGTTACTAGGACAGTTGCTACGGTGGCTGGTTCTGATGAGGCAAGAAGGATTTTGGTAACACATGAACGGACTCATGGGAAAAGAAAGAGAACTGATGATGATAGCGAGTCAGATTATGAGGAAGAGGTACAACAGTTAATACGCAGATCAAGAAGGGAACGGATAGGTGCAGGTTCTGGAGCTGGTGAGAGCTCGAGGGTGGTACGTTTCACCCCACCCGCACTATCCGGTATGACAATGGTTCCCTCATCATTACAGGTTACAAGGCCAAGCGCCACGGACGTTCCCGTGGTGGCTACCTCATCTGCCTTTGGCCTCCCACTAACGTCATTCCAACTATCGACTCCGGAGATCGTTTCGTTGCCGCCACCGATTGTTACTCCAACGGAGGTCGTGGCACACTTTATTGAGTCGATTGTTGTGGCCACTGCAGGGTTATCGGTGACGATACCACCTGGGATTACGTCTTTGCCTACTTCTGAGGTCCCGGTTACATCGGAAATCCCTTCTCAGTACACTCAAGATATATCACATCTGAGGTTTGATTTCGATGCAACCTTATCAGACTCAAACGAATAGCAGCACTTGAACGGGTCGTGGCAGAACAATCAAGGATAAATCTTATCCAGACCCAGGCTATTCAACGCCTAGTTGCAGAGAATCAGATGCAGTCATCCCTGCTGGTAGAACATGGAAAAATCATAGATGCTTTGAAGGAGTTCTTGGCATCTCAGGGGGAGACGAGCTGTAAAGGCGATGAGTTGAGGACGAAGAAGCGCAATGATAGAGACGATGATCCCAATGCATCGAAAGGTGCAGGTGGTGAGTTGCCAAGAACTGTACAAGCTCTTGGGACTTCCACAACTCAGGGGGAGTCGACAACTGCAGCTGGTGATGATGATGTGGTGGTAGTGGACGTAGAGGAGATGGATGATGAGTTGGTTGGTGATGATGATGTACTACCGAGTGATGAGATAGAGAAGATTGGTGTAGAGATAGTGATTGATAATGATATTGAAGAGGGAGAGATAGTAGAAGAGAATGTGGAGCATGAGATACCGCAAGTCGAGAACGTAGATATGAGTCAAGAGATTGGGAATGATGAGACTGAATGGGAAGAGCAGCCTAGATGGAAAGAAGGCTATGCTCAGTGGTTCGTCAAAACGAAGAAACCAGCGGTCCCTACAATGTTTAAGAAGAGTTACAACATTAGAGGCTATGCTGAAGCGAGAAAGGGGATTATTTGCTGGATATACGATGAGCAGTTGAGGCTCTTTGTTATTAAGAGGTATGATGGTGTTCAGTACTTCAAAAGACTTTTAAGATCGTTGAATACACTGCCAGAATGTGAAGTGAAAGACTTAGCCAGATTGGGATTGATAAACCGAAGTGATGATAATATGGCTAGAGTTATTGGGAAGATTGTTTGGAAGGAAAGTATAAAAGAGAAGAAGTTTGAGCTGTTGAAACCACAAAAGGGAAAACTTATCGAAGACAAAGATCGTGGACTGAGAGCAGATGGTAAACCTTGGATGATTATGAAGTATAAGCCGATCCAGTGCCTTAAAGAAGTGCCGATGAAACAGATGCCCAAGGATGTGCTCAAAGATCTAAAGTGGTGGTATGTTGATTGTGAAACAGCTGAAGCAGTGATGGAAGACGAAGTTGAACAAGAGCTGCTAAGAGTTTATGATCCGATGCATCTAGTGAACTTGTCGCAAGCTGATCTGCAGGTGCTGAATGAGAAGAAAATCTTTTATATTCCTGCTTGGAAAGACGAAGCGAAGAAATATCAAAGAATTGTATCAGTTTGTGTACGCGAAGGAGTTCATGCTTGAAGATGAAGATGCAAGGTCGTTGAAGATTACAAGACACGTGTTTGAAGATAAAGATATGAAGCTACTGCCAAGGGGGAGTCTGTTGGTACATGATGTCAGTAGTTCAGTGTCTAGTGTCTGTAATCGAGTCGTTTGGATTTGAGTTTGTATGTAAGCGAAGTTGCTAACAAGTTCGCTGATATGGGCGAACTTGTTAGACAAGCGAAGTTAGGGACAACTTCGCCTGAACATGCCAGGCGAAGTTGTCGTGATATATATGTCCTAGGTTACGGCTTAGAAGATAAGAATTCAGCGAATTGATTATTCAGAGAACGAATTAGAGAGAGTCTGTATTTGGTGATCTTTGTATCACGTGTTTACGGTTGCAATATAACGTGTTTGTGTTTATTGTAACGTGTTTAATCGTTTTGTCTTCTACGCTCGTAACGTCTTACGTAGGGATTCCGCACCTACGTAGAACGCGATATCTCGTGTAGATCCGGCTGGGAACCTACAGTAGTATACAAATCTCGACTAAAAACGAACAAAAACTATTAAAATATTAATTAAAATATACACGGGAAACATAAATATTTAGCATTATATCAGTCAGCTTAGTCTATTAAATTAAATAGGTTTGCTTTGCTGTCTTTTGAATTACGCGCTGTAAGGTAGGTTTTCGTCATAAAAGATACTTAAACATAAGCAACTAAATGACCGTAAGGAAGTTTAACATAAAACTGGTGAATCTTAAAACTTGTTAGAAATCCATAGGCGTTTTCTTGAAATTCAAGGGTCATGTTCGGGTTTTCTGTAGGGTCTATCTTATGATCCCGGTTCCATAACTTGCGTTTTTCCATTTAAATTAATAACTGTAACTCTGGGGATTCCGGTCTGGGTAGTTATTTTAATCATCTGAATTAATCCAAGTTTTCTAAATTGTTTATTAGTTAAAACTAATTAGGGTTTAAGTTTTATTAGTTAATAAATAAGTAATGATTATGTTTTATTATTATTATAATAATTTGGGTTTTGTTTTATTATTATATTAATTAGTTTATTAATAGTTTAATTAAAGTAATCATTAGTTAATTATTATTATTAGAGTTTTAATTAATTAGTTTTAAAACCCCCCTCAAATATTATTAATAAATAGTCGTGTATTTTAGTTGAGTTTAATTTGCTAGTTTTGTAATTTAAAGAGTCTCGTGGGTTCGATATCCGGACTTACTTAGCTGTACTAGAGTCGACCGGTTCACTTGCCGGTTAGTAGTTTAAGTTAAGTTTAAAGGTCTAGAGTATTACTTAGTGTCTAGATTAGCGTAATTTAGTTAATAATTATTAGACTACTTTTAGCACATTAAGTTTTTGGCGTCTTTGCCGGGGACTCTTGGCGATTGCGTTATTAGTTTTGACTAGACTTACTTGCTACATACGTGCTATATATATATATATATATATATATATATATATATATATATATATATATATATATACATATATATATATATATATATATATTTTGGTTTTTTGAGTCGTAGGAGTCTAAGTAGTTTTTGTTTTTGTTTTTGTTTTTTTATTGCTCGTTTTGAGTCGTAAGAGTTAGGTTAATATAGTTTAGTTTAATTTCTTTTAATTAGTTTAGTTTTCTTTAATATATATTTTTTATTTTACTACTATTTGGTGGTCGTGATCCTTTTCTGTTTAAGTTTATCTTTGCAGTGATCTTCATGGATTGTTACTATGGGGCCAGAGTTGAAGGAAATCCTCATAAAGATCAAAGTGGTTTAAGCATATGGGAGTCAGAAATACATGCTATTATGAACCACCTAGATAAAAACAGCTATCAGCCTAAATTCTGCGTGGTGTATGATAAGATGGGGAATATTATCGGTTGTAAAGACTCATCTGGCGCAATGATGGATCACATACCACATCCAGAAGAGATATTATACGATCTTTTACGTGCCATCCATAGCATTAATCCAAAAGCACCACTTTCAGATATCATGGATGATTTCCGGTCGGGCTTAAAATATCAAATACAATTTAATGAGCCGGGGATAGAGTTTGAGGATATTGGGTTGCAGGATAAGTCAAAGGAGTGTATTCCCTCTTGGAGGACGAGTTTAAGGATAAATTTGGTGATAATTTGGTTGGTTTAGCTTCTATGGATGAGAGAGATTTTAACCCTGAAAGAGATATTGAGGAGCTTGAAGTTTTGATATTTGGGGAGACGGTTAAAAAATTAATTGTCAAAGAGGAATCACAAGAGATATTTGAAGAATTGAAGAGTAAAGAATTGCATCTCATTGTGAAAGATTATCCACGTCTACACGGTAAAGCGGATATGTTTCTAGAAATAGTTGTTCGTGGATCGCCACGTAAATCAAGAGCCCCAAGAAGGAAGATATTTGGGCTCGGGAATCAAAGTATGCCGAATTAGTCGTATTTTCAGAATTTTAATAATGGGTGGATCTACCGAATGCGTATTTTTGGGCCTACATGAGTGTGGAAATTAGTTTCTTCACAACTGATTTTAAGAGAAGAGTGTTGAGGAACACCGATGGGAAGAGGATCAAGGAGAAGCCTCCTGATTGAGGTTTCGGGACTAAGTCTGGCTGAAGACTTTTTGTAAACTTAGTGCTTCCCGGGAGGCAACCCGGTACTATGATGACCGTCGTTTGAGTCAATAAAAAACCTAATTATTCTAAATAGTTAGATCAAGTAGGGTATCGTATCACAAGGAGTATGTGGTCAATGCAATTCGTGTAACAGATTTAATATTATGAAGTAAACGGTTTTAGTGCTGGTCACACAAGCAATAGTTTAAATTAAGAGAACTAAGCAACGAACAAGTAAACGAGTATTAAGCAGTTAACAAAGCAAACCACACCCGGGAATTCAAGTAAGCAACCAAACAGTGTCTCATGCAACCTAACAGATTGATTATTAACGATTAACTAAAAACTGATCAACCAAACAAAACCTTAGACGTCAACAATTACTTTACACACGGCACTGGTTATCAAACAGTCCTTGCTAGTGTGACTCAGTTAAGGGTAATTGTACGTTTTATCGTATTCAATCTAACCAAACAGTTATATGACTAATTATCTAGCAACTGGTAACAGATCGTTCAGACCAACGTAAACCTAAACCAACCGAACACACAGAAATACTAAACATCAATAATCATATATTAATCATCAATAACAAAACATAAGTATTCTTAATCACATGAGAAAAACTGTAAAAGGTTACAAACTATACATCCCGGGTACGATTCTAGGAGATTAGCCGAGCCTAGACATCATCAAATCTTCGATACGGATGATAGGGATCATGCGGGAGGTCTTGACACGAGCTAGGATAGTGGAAATCGCCAATAGGACTGTTGGAAACGAACAAAAACTATTAAAATATTAATTAAAATATACACGGGAAACATAAATATTTAGCATTATATCAGTCAGCTTAGTCTATTAAATTAATTGGGTTTGCTTTGCTATCTTTTGAATTACGCGCTGTAAGGTAGGTTTTCGTCATAAAAGATACTTAAACATAAGCAACTAAATGACCGTAAGGAAGTTTAACATAAAACTGGTGAATCTTAAAACTTGTTAGAAATCCATAGGCGTTTTCTTGAAATTCAAGGGTCATGTTCGGGTTTTCTGTAGGGTCTATCTTATGATCCCGGTTCCATAACTTGCGTTTTTCCATTTAAATTAATAACTGTAACTCTGGGGATTCCGGTCTGGGTAGTTATTTTAATCATCTGAATTAATCCAAGTTTTCTAAATTGTTTATTAGTTAAAACTAATTAGGGTTTAAGTTTTATTAGTTAATAAATAAGTAATGATTATGTTTTATTATTATTATAATAATTAGGGTTTTGTTTTATTATTATATTAATTAGTTTATTAATAGTTTAATTAAAGTAATCATTAGTTAATTATTATTATTAGAGTTTTAATTAATTAGTTTTAAAACCCCCCTCAAATATTATTAATAAATAGTCGTGTATTTTAGTTGAGTTTAATTTGCTAGTTTCGTAATTTAAAGAGTCTCGTGGGTTCGATATCCGGACTTACTTAGCTGTACTAGAGTCGACCGGTTCACTTGCCGGTTAGTAGTTTAAGTTAAGTTTAAAGGTCTAGAGTATTACTTAGTGTCTAGATTAGCGTAATTTAGTTAATAATTATTAGACTACTTTTAGCACATTAAGTTTTTGGCGCCTTTGCCGGGGACTCTTGGCGATTGCGTTATTAGTTTTGAATAGACTTACTTGCTACATACGTGCTATATATATATATATATATTTGGTTTTTTGAGTCGTAGGAGTCTAAGTAGTTTTTCTTTTTGTTTTTGTTTTTTTATTGTTCGTTTTGAATCGTAAGAGTTAGGTTAATATAGTTTAGTTTAATTTCTTTTAATTAGTTTAGTTTTCTTTAATATATATTTTTTATTTTACTACTATTTGGTGCTCGTGATCCTTTTCTGTTTAAGTTTATCTTTGCAGTGATCTTCATGGATTGTTACTATGGGGCCAGAGTTGAAGGAAATCCTCATAAAGATCAAAGTGGTTTAAGCATATGGGAGTCAGAAATACATGCTATTATGAACCACCTAGATAAAAACAGCTATCTGTCTAAATTCTGCGTGGTGTATGATAAGATGGGGAATATTATCGGTTGTAAAGACTCATCTGGCGCAATGATGGATCACATACCACATCCAGAAGAGATATTATACGATCTTTTACGTGTCATCCATAGCATTAATCCAAAAGCACCACTTTCAGATATCATGGATGATTTCCGGTCGGGCTTAAAATATCAAATACAATTTAATGAGCCGGGGATAGAGTTTGAGGATGTTGGGTTGCAGGATAAGTCAAAGGAGTGTATTCCCTCTTGGAGGACGAGTTTAAGGATAAATTTGGTGATAATTTGGTTGGTTTAGCTTCTATGGATGAGAGAGATTTTAACCCTGAAAGAGATATTGAGGAGCTTGAAGTTTTGATATTTGGGGAGACGGTTAAAAAATTAATTGTCAAAGAGGAATCACAAGAGATATTTGAAGAATTGAAGAGTAAAGAATTGCATCTCATTGTGAAAGATTATCCACGTCTACACGGTAAAGCGGATATGTTTCTAGAAATAGTTGTTCGTGGATCGCCACGTAAATCAAGAGCCCCAAGAAGGAAGATATTTGGGCTCGGGAATCAAAGTATGCCGAATTAGTCGTATTTTCAGAATTTTAATAATGGGTGGATCTACCGAATGCGTATTTTTGGGCCTACATGAGTGTGGAAATTAGTTTCTTCACAACTGATTTTAAGAGAAGAGTGTTGAGGAACACCGATGGGAAGAGGATCAAGGAGAAGCCTCCTGATTGAGGTTTCGGGACTAAGTCTGGCTGAAGACTTTTTGTAAACTTAGTGCTTCCCGGGAGGCAACCCGGTACTATGATGACCGTCGTTTGAGTCAATAAAAAACCTAATTACTCTAAATAGTTAGAGCAAGTAGGGTATCGTATCACAAGGAGTATGTGGTCAATGCAATTCGTGTAACAGATTTAATATTATGAAGTAAACGGTTTTAGTGCTGGTCACACAAGCAATAGTTTAAATTAAGAGAACTAAGCAACGAACAAGTAAACGAGTATTAAGCAGTTAACAAAGCAAACCACACCCGGGAATTCAAGTAAGCAACCAAACAGTGTCTCATGCAACCTAACAGATTGATTATTAACGATTAACTAAAAACTGATCAACCAAACAAAACCTTAGACGTCAACAATTACTTTACACACGGCACTGGTTATCAAACAGTCCTTGCTAGTGTGACTCAGTTAAGGGTAATTGTACGTTTTATCGTATTCAATCTAACCAAACAGTTATATGACTAATTATCTAGCAACTGGTAACAGATCGTTCAGACCAACGTAAACCTAAACCAACCGAACACACAGAAATACTAAACATCAATAATCATATATTAATCATCAATAACAAAACATAAGTATTCTTAATCACATGAGAAAAACTGTAAAAGGTTACAAACTATACATCCCGGGTACGATTCTAGGAGATTAGCCGAGCCAAGACATCATCAAATCTTCGATACGGATGATAGGGATCATGCGGGAGGTCTTGACACGAGCTAGGATAGTGGAAATCGCCAATAGGACTGTTGGAAACGAACAAAAACTATTAAAATATTAATTAAAATATACACGGGAAACATAAATATTTAGCATTATATCAGTCAGCTTAGTCTATTAAATTAATTGGGTTTGCTTTGCTATCTTTTGAATTACGCGCTGTAAGGTAGGTTTTCGTCATAAAAGATACTTAAACATAAGCAACTAAATGACCGTAAGGAAGTTTAACATAAAACTGGTGAATCTTAAAACTTGTTAGAAATCCATAGGCGTTTTCTTGAAATTCAAGGGTCATGTTCGGGTTTTCTGTAGGGTCTATCTTATGATCCCGGTTCCATAACTTGCGTTTTTCCATTTAAATTAATAACTGTAACTCTGGGGATTCCGGTCTGGGTAGTTATTTTAATCATCTGAATTAATCCAAGTTTTCTAAATTGTTTATTAGTTAAAACTAATTAGGGTTTAAGTTTTATTAGTTAATAAATAAGTAATGATTATGTTTTATTATTATTATAATAATTAGGGTTTTGTTTTATTATTATATTAATTAGTTTATTAATAGTTTAATTAAAGTAATCATTAGTTAATTATTATTATTAGAGTTTTAATTTATTAGTTTTAAAACCCCCCTCAAATATTATTAATAAATAGTCGTGTATTTTAGTTGAGTTTAATTTGCTAGTTTCGTAATTTAAAGAGTCTCGTGGGTTCGATATCCGGACTTACTTAGCTGTACTAGAGTCGACCGGTTCACTTGCCGGTTAGTAGTTTAAGTTAAGTTTAAAGGTCTAGAGTATTACTTAGTGTCTAGATTAGCGTAATTTAGTTAATAATTATTAGACTACTTTTAGCACATTAAGTTTTTGGCGCCTTTGCCGGGGACTCTTGGCGATTGCGTTATTAGTTTTGACTAGACTTACTTGCTACATACGTGCTATATATATATATATATATATATTTGGTTTTTTGAGTCGTAGGAGTCTAAGTAGTTTTTCTTTTTGTTTTTGTTTTTTTATTGTTCGTTTTGAGTCGTAAGAGTTAGGTTAATATAGTTTAGTTTAATTTCTTTTAATTAGTTTAGTTTTCTTTAATATATATTTTTTATTTTACTACTATTTGGTGCTCGTGATCCTTTTCTGTTTAAGTTTATCTTTGCAGTGATCTTCATGGATTGTTACTATGGGGCCAGAGTTGAAGGAAATCCTCATAAAGATCAAAGTGGTTTAAGCATATGGGAGTCAGAAATACATGCTATTATGAACCACCTAGATAAAAACAGCTATCTGTCTAAATTCTGCGTGGTGTATGATAAGATGGGGAATATTATCGGTTGTAAAGACTCATCTGGCGCAATGATGGATCACATACCACATCCAGAAGAGATATTATACGATCTTTTACGTGCCATCCATAGCATTAATCCAAAAGCACCACTTTCAGATATCATGGATGATTTCCGGTCGGGCTTAAAATATCAAATACAATTTAATGAGCCGGGGATAGAGTTTGAGGATGTTGGGTTGCAGGATAAGTCAAAGGAGTGTATTCCCTCTTGGAGGACGAGTTTAAGGATAAATTTGGTGATAATTTGGTTGGTTTAGCTTCTATGGATGAGAGAGATTTTAACCCTGAAAGAGATATTGAGGAGCTTGAAGTTTTGATATTTGGGGAGACGGTTAAAAAATTAATTGTCAAAGAGGAATCACAAGAGATATTTGAAGAATTGAAGAGTAAAGAATTGCATCTCATTGTGAAAGATTATCCACGTCTACACGGTAAAGCGGATATGTTTCTAGAAATAGTTGTTCGTGGATCGCCACGTAAATCAAGAGCCCCAAGAAGGAAGATATTTGGGCTCGGGAATCAAAGTATGCCGAATTAGTCGTATTTTCAGAATTTTAATAATGGGTGGATCTACCGAATGCGTATTTTTGGGCCTACATGAGTGTGGAAATTAGTTTCTTCACAACTGATTTTAAGAGAAGAGTGTTGAGGAACACCGATGGGAAGAGGATCAAGGAGAAGCCTCCTGATTGAGGTTTCGGGACTAAGTCTGGCTGAAGACTTTTTGTAAACTTAGTGCTTCCCGGGAGGCAACCCGGTACTATGATGACCGTCGTTTGAGTCAATAAAAAACCTAATTACTCTAAATAGTTAGAGCAAGTAGGGTATCGTATCACAAGGAGTATGTGGTCAATGCAATTCGTGTAACAGATTTAATATTATGAAGTAAACGGTTTTAGTGCTGGTCACACAAGCAATAGTTTAAATTAAGAGAACTAAGCAACGAACAAGTAAACGAGTATTAAGCAGTTAACAAAGCAAACCACACCCGGGAATTCAAGTAAGCAACCAAACAGTGTCTCATGCAACCTAACAGATTGATTATTAACGATTAACTAAAAACTGATCAACCAAACAAAACCTTAGACGTCAACAATTACTTTACACACGGCACTGGTTATCAAACAGTCCTTGCTAGTGTGACTCAGTTAAGGGTAATTGTACGTTTTATCGTATTCAATCTAACCAAACAGTTATATGACTAATTATCTAGCAACTGGTAACAGATCGTTCAGACCAACGTAAACCTAAACCAACCGAACACACAGAAATACTAAACATCAATAATCATATATTAATCATCAATAACAAAACATAAGTATTCTTAATCACATGAGAAAAACTGTAAAAGGTTACAAACTATACATCCCGGGTACGATTCTAGGAGATTAGCCGAGCCAAGACATCATCAAATCTTCGATACGGATGATAGGGATCATGCGGGAGGTCTTGACACGAGCTAGGATAGTGGAAATCGCCAATAGGACTGTTGGAAACGAACAAAAACTATTAAAATATTAATTAAAATATACACGGGAAACATAAATATTTAGCATTATATCAGTCAGCTTAGTCTATTAAATTAATTGGGTTTGCTTTGCTATCTTTTGAATTACGCGCTGTAAGGTAGGTTTTCGTCATAAAAGATACTTAAACATAAGCAACTAAATGACCGTAAGGAAGTTTAACATAAAACTGGTGAATCTTAAAACTTGTTAGAAATCCATAGGCGTTTTCTTGAAATTCAAGGGTCATGTTCGGGTTTTCTGTAGGGTCTATCTTATGATCCCGGTTCCATAACTTGCGTTTTTCCATTTAAATTAATAACTGTAACTCTGGGGATTCCGGTCTGGGTAGTTATTTTAATCATCTGAATTAATCCAAGTTTTCTAAATTGTTTATTAGTTAAAACTAATTAGGGTTTAAGTTTTATTAGTTAATAAATAAGTAATGATTATGTTTTATTATTATTATAATAATTAGGGTTTTGTTTTATTATTATATTAATTAGTTTATTAATAGTTTAATTAAAGTAATCATTAGTTAATTATTATTATTAGAGTTTTAATTAATTAGTTTTAAACCCCCCCTCAAATATTATTAATAAATAGTCGTGTATTTTAGTTGAGTTTAATTTGCTAGTTTCGTAATTTAAAGAGTCTCGTGGGTTCGATATCCGGACTTACTTAGCTGTACTAGAGTCGACCGGTTCACTTGCCGGTTAGTAGTTTAAGTTAAGTTTAAAGGTCTAGAGTATTACTTAGTGTCTAGATTAGCGTAATTTAGTTAATAATTATTAGACTACTTTTAGCACATTAAGTTTTTGGCGCCTTTGCCGGGGACTCTTGGCGATTGCGTTATTAGTTTTGACTAGACTTACTTGCTACATACGTGCTATATATATATATATATATTTGGTTTTTTGAGTCGTAGGAGTCTAAGTAGTTTTTCTTTTTGTTTTTGTTTTTTTATTGTTCGTTTTGAGTCGTAAGAGTTAGGTTAATATAGTTTAGTTTAATTTCTTTTAATTAGTTTAGTTTTCTTTAATATATATTTTTTATTTTACTACTATTTGGTGCTCGTGATCCTTTTCTGTTTAAGTTTATCTTTGCAGTGATCTTCATGGATTGTTACTATGGGGCCAGAGTTGAAGGAAATCCTCATAAAGATCAAAGTGGTTTAAGCATATGGGAGTCAGAAATACATGCTATTATGAACCACCTAGATAAAAACAGCTATCTGTCTAAATTCTGCGTGGTGTATGATAAGATGGGGAATATTATCGGTTGTAAAGACTCATCTGGCGCAATGATGGATCACATACCACATCCAGAAGAGATATTATACGATCTTTTACGTGTCATCCATAGCATTAATCCAAAAGCACCACTTTCAGATATCATGGATGATTTCCGGTCGGGCTTAAAATATCAAATACAATTTAATGAGCCGGGGATAGAGTTTGAGGATGTTGGGTTGCAGGATAAGTCAAAGGAGTGTATTCCCTCTTGGAGGACGAGTTTAAGGATAAATTTGGTGATAATTTGGTTGGTTTAGCTTCTATGGATGAGAGAGATTTTAACCCTGAAAGAGATATTGAGGAGCTTGAAGTTTTGATATTTGGGGAGACGGTTAAAAAATTAATTGTCAAAGAGGAATCACAAGAGATATTTGAAGAATTGAAGAGTAAAGAATTGCATCTCATTGTGAAAGATTATCCACGTCTACACGGTAAAGCGGATATGTTTCTAGAAATAGTTGTTCGTGGATCGCCACGTAAATCAAGAGCCCCAAGAAGGAAGATATTTGGGCTCGGGAATCAAAGTATGCCGAATTAGTCGTATTTTCAGAATTTTAATAATGGGTGGATCTACCGAATGCGTATTTTTGGGCCTACATGAGTGTGGAAATTAGTTTCTTCACAACTGATTTTAAGAGAAGAGTGTTGAGGAACACCGATGGGAAGAGGATCAAGGAGAAGCCTCCTGATTGAGGTTTCGGGACTAAGTCTGGCTGAAGACTTTTTGTAAACTTAGTGCTTCCCGGGAGGCAACCCGGTACTATGATGACCGTCGTTTGAGTCAATAAAAAACCTAATTACTCTAAATAGTTAGAGCAAGTAGGGTATCGTATCACAAGGAGTATGTGGTCAATGCAATTCGTGTAACAGATTTAATATTATGAAGTAAACGGTTTTAGTGCTGGTCACACAAGCAATAGTTTAAATTAAGAGAACTAAGCAACGAACAAGTAAACGAGTATTAAGCAGTTAACAAAGCAAACCACACCCGGGAATTCAAGTAAGCAACCAAACAGTGTCTCATGCAACCTAACAGATTGATTATTAACGATTAACTAAAAACTGATCAACCAAACAAAACCTTAGACGTCAACAATTACTTTACACACGGCACTGGTTATCAAACAGTCCTTGCTAGTGTGACTCAGTTAAGGGTAATTGTACGTTTTATCGTATTCAATCTAACCAAACAGTTATATGACTAATTATCTAGCAACTGGTAACAGATCGTTCAGACCAACGTAAACCTAAACCAACCGAACACACAGAAATACTAAACATCAATAATCATATATTAATCATCAATAACAAAACATAAGTATTCTTAATCACATGAGAAAAACTGTAAAAGGTTACAAACTATACATCCCGGGTACGATTCTAGGAGATTAGCCGAGCCAAGACATCATCAAATCTTCGATACGGATGATAGGGATCATGCGGGAGGTCTTGACACGAGCTAGGATAGTGGAAATCGCCAATAGGACTGTTGGAAACGAACAAAAACTATTAAAATATTAATTAAAATATACACGGGAAACATAAATATTTAGCATTATATCAGTCAGCTTAGTCTATTAAATTAATTGGGTTTGCTTTGCTATCTTTTGAATTACGCGCTGTAAGGTAGGTTTTCGTCATAAAAGATACTTAAACATAAGCAACTAAATGACCGTAAGGAAGTTTAACATAAAACTGGTGAATCTTAAAACTTGTTAGAAATCCATAGGCGTTTTCTTGAAATTCAAGGGTCATGTTCGGGTTTTCTGTAGGGTCTATCTTATGATCCCGGTTCCATAACTTGCGTTTTTCCATTTAAATTAATAACTGTAACTCTGGGGATTCCGGTCTGGGTAGTTATTTTAATCATCTGAATTAATCCAAGTTTTCTAAATTGTTTATTAGTTAAAACTAATTAGGGTTTAAGTTTTATTAGTTAATAAATAAGTAATGATTATGTTTTATTATTATTATAATAATTAGGGTTTTGTTTTATTATTATATTAATTAGTTTATTAATAGTTTAATTAAAGTAATCATTAGTTAATTATTATTATTAGAGTTTTAATTAATTAGTTTTAAAACCCCCCTCAAATATTATTAATAAATAGTCGTGTATTTTAGTTGAGTTTAATTTGCTAGTTTCGTAATTTAAAGAGTCTCGTGGGTTCGATATCCGGACTTACTTAGCTGTACTAGAGTCGACCGGTTCACTTGCCGGTTAGTAGTTTAAGTTAAGTTTAAAGGTCTAGAGTATTACTTAGTGTCTAGATTAGCGTAATTTAGTTAATAATTATTAGACTACTTTTAGCACATTAAGTTTTTGGCGCCTTTGCCGGGGACTCTTGGCGATTGCGTTATTAGTTTTGACTAGACTTACTTGCTACATACGTGCTATATATATATATATATATATATATTTGGTTTTTTGAGTCGTAGGAGTCTAAGTAGTTTTTCTTTTTGTTTTTGTTTTTTTATTGTTCGTTTTGAGTCGTAAGAGTTAGGTTAATATAGTTTAGTTTAATTTCTTTTAATTAGTTTAGTTTTCTTTAATATATATTTTTTATTTTACTACTATTTGGTGCTCGTGATCCTTTTCTGTTTAAGTTTATCTTTGCAGTGATCTTCATGGATTGTTACTATGGGGCCAGAGTTGAAGGAAATCCTCATAAAGATCAAAGTGGTTTAAGCATATGGGAGTCAGAAATACATGCTATTATGAACCACCTAGATAAAAACAGCTATCTGTCTAAATTCTGCGTGGTGTATGATAAGATGGGGAATATTATCGGTTGTAAAGACTCATCTGGCGCAATGATGGATCACATACCACATCCAGAAGAGATATTATACGATCTTTTACGTGTCATCCATAGCATTAATCCAAAAGCACCACTTTCAGATATCATGGATGATTTCCGGTCGGGCTTAAAATATCAAATACAATTTAATGAGCCGGGGATAGAGTTTGAGGATGTTGGGTTGCAGGATAAGTCAAAGGAGTGTATTCCCTCTTGGAGGACGAGTTTAAGGATAAATTTGGTGATAATTTGGTTGGTTTAGCTTCTATGGATGAGAGAGATTTTAACCCTGAAAGAGATATTGAGGAGCTTGAAGTTTTGATATTTGGGGAGACGGTTAAAAAATTAATTGTCAAAGAGGAATCACAAGAGATATTTGAAGAATTGAAGAGTAAAGAATTGCATCTCATTGTGAAAGATTATCCACGTCTACACGGTAAAGCGGATATGTTTCTAGAAATAGTTGTTCGTGGATCGCCACGTAAATCAAGAGCCCCAAGAAGGAAGATATTTGGGCTCGGGAATCAAAGTATGCCGAATTAGTCGTATTTTCAGAATTTTAATAATGGGTGGATCTACCGAATGCGTATTTTTGGGCCTACATGAGTGTGGAAATTAGTTTCTTCACAACTGATTTTAAGAGAAGAGTGTTGAGGAACACCGATGGGAAGAGGATCAAGGAGAAGCCTCCTGATTGAGGTTTCGGGACTAAGTCTGGCTGAAGACTTTTTGTAAACTTAGTGCTTCCCGGGAGGCAACCCGGTACTATGATGACCGTCGTTTGAGTCAATAAAAAACCTAATTACTCTAAATAGTTAGAGCAAGTAGGGTATCGTATCACAAGGAGTATGTGGTCAATGCAATTCGTGTAACAGATTTAATATTATGAAGTAAACGGTTTTAGTGCTGGTCACACAAGCAATAGTTTAAATTAAGAGAACTAAGCAACGAACAAGTAAACGAGTATTAAGCAGTTAACAAAGCAAACCACACCCAGGAATTCAAGTAAGCAACCAAACAGTGTCTCATGCAACCTAACAGATTGATTATTAACGATTAACTAAAAACTGATCAACCAAACAAAACCTTAGACGTCAACAATTACTTTACACACGGCACTGGTTATCAAACAGTCCTTGCTAGTGTGACTCAGTTAAGGGTAATTGTACGTTTTATCGTATTCAATCTAACCAAACAGTTATATGACTAATTATCTAGCAACTGGTAACAGATCGTTCAGACCAACGTAAACCTAAACCAACCGAACACACAGAAATACTAAACATCAATAATCATATATTAATCATCAATAACAAAACATAAGTATTCTTAATCACATGAGAAAAACTGTAAAAGGTTACAAACTATACATCCCGGGTACGATTCTAGGAGATTAGCCGAGCCTAGACATCATCAAATCTTCGATACGGATGATAGGGATCACGCGGGAGGTCTTGACACGAGCTAGGATAGTGGAAATCGCCAATAGGACTGTTGGAAACGAACAAAAACTATTAAAATATTAATTAAAATATACACGGGAAACATAAATATTTAGCATTATATCAGTCAGCTTAGTCTATTTAATTAATTGGGTTTGCTTTGCTATCTTTTGAATTACGCGTTGTAAGGTAGGTTTTCGTCATAAAAGATACTTAAACATAAGCAACTAAATGACCGTAAGGAAGTTTAACATAAAACTGGTGAATCTTAAAACTTGTTAGAAATCCATAGGCGTTTTCTTGAAATTCAAGGGTCATGTTCGGGTTTTCTGTAGGGTCTATCTTATGATCCCGGTTCCATAACTTGCGTTTTTCCATTTAAATTAATAACTGTAACTCTGGGGATTCCGGTCTGGGTAGTTATTTTAATCATCTGAATTAATCCAAGTTTTCTAAATTGTTTATTAGTTAAAACTAATTAGGGTTTAAGTTTTATTAGTTAATAAATAAATAATGATTATGTTTTATTATTATTATAATAATTAGGGTTTTGTTTTATTATTATATTAATTAGTTTATTAATAGTTTAATTAAAGTAATCATTAGTTAATTATTATTATTAGAGTTTTAATTAATTAGTTTTAAAACCCCCCTAAAATATTATTAATAAATAGTCGTGTATTTTAGTTGAGTTTAATTTGCTAGTGTCGTAATTTAAAGAGTCTCGTGGGTTCGATATCCGGACTTACTTAGCTGTACTAGAGTCGACCGGTTCACTTGCCGGTTAGTAGTTTAAGTTAAGTTTAAAGGTCTAGAGTATTACTTAGTGTCTAGATTAGCGTAATTTAGTTAATAATTATTAGACTACTTTTAGCACATTAAGTTTTTGGCGCCTTTGCCGGGGACTCTTGGCGATTGCGTTATTAGTTTTGACTAGACTTACTTGCTACATACGTGCTATATATATATATATATATATTTGGTTTTTTGAGTCGTAGGAGTCTAAGTAGTTTTTCTTTTTGTTTTTGTTTTTTTATTGTTCGTTTTGAGTCGTAAGAGTTAGGTTAATATAGTTTAGTTTAATTTCTTTTAATTAGTTTAGTTTTCTTTAATATATATTTTTTATTTTACTACTATTTGGTGCTCGTGATCCTTTTCTGTTTAAGTTTATCTTTGCAGTGATCTTCATGGATTGTTACTATGGGGCCAGAGTTGAAGGAAATCCTCATAAAGATCAAAGTGGTTTAAGCATATGGGAGTCAGAAATACATGCTATTATGAACCACCTAGATAAAAACAGCTATCTGTCTAAATTCTGCGTGGTGTATGATAAGATGGGGAATATTATCGGTTGTAAAGACTCATCTGGCGCAATGATGGATCACATACCACATCCAGAAGAGATATTATACGATCTTTTACGTGTCATCCATAGCATTAATCCAAAAGCACCACTTTCAGATATCATGGATGATTTCCGGTCGGGCTTAAAATATCAAATACAATTTAATGAGCCGGGGATAGAGTTTGAGGATGTTGGGTTGCAGGATAAGTCAAAGGAGTGTATTCCCTCTTGGAGGACGAGTTTAAGGATAAATTTGGTGATAATTTGGTTGGTTTAGCTTCTATGGATGAGAGAGATTTTAACCCTGAAAGAGATATTGAGGAGCTTGAAGTTTTGATATTTGGGGAGACGGTTAAAAAATTAATTGTCAAAGAGGAATCACAAGAGATATTTGAAGAATTGAAGAGTAAAGAATTGCATCTCATTGTGAAAGATTATCCACGTCTACACGGTAAAGCGGATATGTTTCTAGAAATAGTTGTTCGTGGATCGCCACGTAAATCAAGAGCCCCAAGAAGGAAGATATTTGGGCTCGGGAATCAAAGTATGCCGAATTAGTCGTATTTTCAGAATTTTAATAATGGGTGGATCTACCGAATGCGTATTTTTGGGCCTACATGAGTGTGGAAATTAGTTTCTTCACAACTGATTTTAAGAGAAGAGTGTTGAGGAACACCGATGGGAAGAGGATCAAGGAGAAGCCTCCTGATTGAGGTTTCGGGACTAAGTCTGGCTGAAGACTTTTTGTAAACTTAGTGCTTCCCGGGAGGCAACCCGGTACTATGATGACCGTCGTTTGAGTCAATAAAAAACCTAATTACTCTAAATAGTTAAAGCAAGTAGGGTATCGTATCACAAGGAGTATGTGGTCAATGCAATTCGTGTAACAGATTTAATATTATGAAGTAAACGGTTTTAGTGCTGGTCACACAAGCAATAGTTTAAATTAAGAGAACTAAGCAACGAACAAGTAAACGAGTATTAAGCAGTTAACAAAGCAAACCACACCCGGGAATTCAAGTAAGCAACCAAACAGTGTCTCATGCAACCTAACAGATTGATTATTAACGATTAACTAAAAACTGATCAACCAAACAAAACCTTAGACGTCAACAATTACTTTACACACGGCACTGGTTATCAAACAGTCCTTGCTAGTGTGACTCAGTTAAGGGTAATTGTACGTTTTATCGTATTCAATCTAACCAAACAGTTATATGACTAATTATCTAGCAACTGGTAACAGATCGTTCAGACCAACGTAAACCTAAACCAACCGAACACACAGAAATACTAAACATCAATAATCATATATTAATCATCAATAACAAAACATAAGTATTCTTAATCACATGAGAAAAACTGTAAAAGGTTACAAACTATACATCCCGGGTACGATTCTAGGAGATTAGCCGAGCCAAGACATCATCAAATCTTCGATACGGATGATAGGGATCATGCGGGAGGTCTTGACACGAGCTAGGATAGTGGAAATCGCCAATAGGACTGTTGGAAACGAACAAAAACTATTAAAATATTAATTAAAATATACACGGGAAACATAAATATTTAGCATTATATCAGTCAGCTTAGTCTATTAAATTAATTGGGTTTGCTTTGCTATCTTTTGAATTACGCGCTGTAAGGTAGGTTTTCGTCATAAAAGATACTTAAACATAAGCAACTAAATGACCGTAAGGAAGTTTAACATAAAACTGGTGAATCTTAAAACTTGTTAGAAATCCATAGGCGTTTTCTTGAAATTCAAGGGTCATGTTCGGGTTTTCTGTAGGGTCTATCTTATGATCCCGGTTCCATAACTTGCGTTTTTCCATTTAAATTAATAACTGTAACTCTGGGGATTCCGGTCTGGGTAGTTATTTTAATCATCTGAATTAATCCAAGTTTTCTAAATTGTTTATTAGTTAAAACTAATTAGGGTTTAAGTTTTATTAGTTAATAAATAAGTAATGATTATGTTTTATTATTATTATAATAATTAGGGTTTTGTTTTATTATTATATTAATTAGTTTATTAATAGTTTAATTAAAGTAATCATTAGTTAATTATTATTATTAGAGTTTTAATTAATTAGTTTTAAAACCCCCCTCAAATATTATTAATAAATAGTCGTGTATTTTAGTTGAGTTTAATTTGCTAGTTTCGTAATTTAAAGAGTCTCGTGGGTTCGATATCCGGACTTACTTAGCTGTACTAGAGTCGACCGGTTCACTTGCCGGTTAGTAGTTTAAGTTAAGTTTAAAGGTCTAGAGTATTACTTAGTGTCTAGATTAGCGTAATTTAGTTAATAATTATTAGACTACTTTTAGCACATTAAGTTTTTGGCGCCTTTGCCGGGGACTCTTGGCGATTGCGTTATTAGTTTTGACTAGACTTACTTGCTACATACGTGCTATATATATATATATATATATATTTGGTTTTTTGAGTCGTAGGAGTCTAAGTAGTTTTTCTTTTTGTTTTTGTTTTTTTATTGTTCGTTTTGAGTCGTAAGAGTTAGGTTAATATAGTTTAGTTTAATTTCTTTTAATTAGTTTAGTTTTCTTTAATATATATTTTTTATTTTACTACTATTTGGTGCTCGTGATCCTTTTCTGTTTAAGTTTATCTTTGCAGTGATCTTCATGGATTGTTACTATGGGGCCAGAGTTGAAGGAAATCCTCATAAAGATCAAAGTGGTTTAAGCATATGGGAGTCAGAAATACATGCTATTATGAACCACCTAGATAAAAACAGCTATCTGTCTAAATTCTGCGTGGTGTATGATAAGATGGGGAATATTATCGGTTGTAAAGACTCATCTGGCGCAATGATGGATCACATACCACATCCAGAAGAGATATTATACGATCTTTTACGTGTCATCCATAGCATTAATCCAAAAGCACCACTTTCAGATATCATGGATGATTTCCGGTCGGGCTTAAAATATCAAATACAATTTAATGAGCCGGGGATAGAGTTTGAGGATGTTGGGTTGCAGGATAAGTCAAAGGAGTGTATTCCCTCTTGGAGGACGAGTTTAAGGATAAATTTGGTGATAATTTGGTTGGTTTAGCTTCTATGGATGAGAGAGATTTTAACCCTGAAAGAGATATTGAGGAGCTTGAAGTTTTGATATTTGGGGAGACGGTTAAAAAATTAATTGTCAAAGAGGAATCACAAGAGATATTTGAAGAATTGAAGAGTAAAGAATTGCATCTCATTGTGAAAGATTATCCACGTCTACACGGTAAAGCGGATATGTTTCTAGAAATAGTTGTTCGTGGATCGCCACGTAAATCAAGAGCCCCAAGAAGGAAGATATTTGGGCTCGGGAATCAAAGTATGCCGAATTAGTCGTATTTTCAGAATTTTAATAATGGGTGGATCTACCGAATGCGTATTTTTGGGCCTACATGAGTGTGGAAATTAGTTTCTTCACAACTGATTTTAAGAGGAGAGTGTTGAGGAACACCGATGGGAAGAGGATCAAGGAGAAGCCTCCTGATTGAGGTTTCGGGACTAAGTCTGGCTGAAGACTTTTTGTAAACTTAGTGCTTCCCGGGAGGCAACCCGGTACTATGATGACCGTCGTTTGAGTCAATAAAAAACCTAATTATTCTAAATAGTTAGAGCAAGTAGGGTATCGTATCACAAGGAGTATGTGGTCAATGCAATTCGTGTAACAGATTTAATATTATGAAGTAAACGGTTTTAGTGCTGGTCACACAAGCAATAGTTTAAATTAAGAGAACTAAGCAACGAACAAGTAAACGAGTATTAAGCAGTTAACAAAGCAAACCACACCCGGGAATTCAAGTAAGCAACCAAACAGTGTCTCATGCAACCTAACAGATTGATTATTAACGATTAACTAAAAACTGATCAACCAAACAAAACCTTAGACGTCAACAATTACTTTACACACGGCACTGGTTATCAAACAGTCCTTGCTAGTGTGACTCAGTTAAGGGTAATTGTACGTTTTATCGTATTCAATCTAACCAAACAGTTATATGACTAATTATCTAGCAACTGGTAACAGATCGTTCAGACCAACGTAAACCTAAACCAACCGAACACACAGAAATACTAAACATCAATAATCATATATTAATCATCAATAACAAAACATAAGTATTCTTAATCACATGAGAAAAACTGTAAAATGTTACAAACTATACATCCCGGGTACGATTCTAGGAGATTAGCCGAGCCTAGACATCATCAAATCTTCGATACGGATGATAGGGATCATGCGGGAGGTCTTGACACGAGCTAGGATAGTGGAAATCGCCAATAGGACTGTTGGAAATCACCTCTGGTTCGTAAAAACGGATTTAGGGTTATTGTTTGATGAAGAATGAGATATAACCTATTTTTCCCGTCTGCATACCCGTCGCGGTACGCGATGGCTATATCACCATCTCATCGCGTACCGCGACCTAAGAAAACATCATATTTGGATTCCTCTCGTCGAGAAACCCAAAATTCATATATTATGTCTCCCGTAACTCATTTTCTAGCTCAGGATATGCTCGTTTTACTTCAAAGTCGCATTTTGTCAACTCATCTTGTTCAGTTTTAGCATTGGCTTATGATTTCTCATCCATACTCTTCCCGAATCCTTGTAACACTTCCCAAGACATAAAATCATGCTTCGGTCTTCCCGAGATATCATTCCATGCTCGTACAGGTCTCGCATTTAGCATCTTTAACGACCGATTACCTGAAATACAAAAGCACATATGAAGTACCAAAGTTCTAACAATATACTTAATAAAACTATATAATTAATACACTAATATATATACAAAATACCCGAACATCATACTATCATTTTCTTCTATTTTTATTTTTAATTTTATTTTGTTTTTACTTCTTTGCTCTGTCGGGTGCTTTTTCTCTTACTTGCAGGTTGTTCCAAGGTTGCTTATGAGATAGTTGATGAGCTATGGTTTTAAACGAGTGTGGGGATGCCACTTGCTTCAAGATTGCTGTTTTTGGTCGTGAGAGATGACGTTATTTGGAGATAGTTTTCTGATCGCGTTGGAATTGGAGGGCATGTAACATGACTCGTGAGGCATATCGTTAATTTACCAGGGGAGTCTGTTCCAATTCATAGCTTATTTTTATTTTTGCATAATTTTATTCGTAATTTCCTTTTTCTCACATTGAGGGCAATGTGAAATTTAAGTGTGGGGGATAGGAAATTGCTTTTTTTGGTAAAAATAAAAATTTTTAAAAAAAAAGTTGAGAAAAAAAGCATAAAAATAATTTGAAAAAAAAAAAATGTCCCATGAGTTTATCGAAAATTTTTGCAATAAAAGTAGGAGATGATGATATTTATCGGAAATTTGTTTTTCAAACTACTAATAATATGAGATAAATAAAAGAAAACGCACTTAACTTTGAATGTGTCGGTAGGCTCTGCCTTGAGAATGGAAGGGAAAATTTGATAAAATGGGTCGGAAATCTCTTGTGGGTAAAGCGTGTTGTCCGTGGAAGATAAGTAATGAAAGGTCAGGCCATACTCAAGCCTCAATTCTTGGTTTGAAAAGTGGAAATATTATAAAGTTTGAAAAGTTTAAGAAATTTGAATATGTTATCATATGATACTTGGGTAGGTTTAACGTTAGAGTATGCCGTGTAGCCTGTGATATAAATCTTAAACTGCTAGTTTTAGTGTTTTACACATCATTGGCGTATGGTTTTATAACCTTAAATCTTGTATTGATGGGATGCCCCGGGTCCGGAGACCATGGGATCGTATTCCAACTATTCATCTTGGTATTCACAATTCCAAATGGGGTTGTGAATATTTAAAATTAAGCCAAAAAGAGCAAACCCTTATAAGTCTATAAATATGATCACAAGAGTACAAAAGTAAAAAATTCACTACAGAATTGATCATCCACGCTGTTAGCCATGTGGGGTCCCCTTGCTCGCGTCTCATTACCATTAAGAAACGGACCACAAGGAACACGCTACATGTAAGCCCTACAGATTAAATTTTGCATACTCACCTATGGTGAAGGGTCGGGGTGTTGCTTGATAACGGGGGTATGTCATGTTGTGGGGAACACTAGCTATAAAATAATTGAACCTTAATCGTATCTAATGGCTGCTTGGTAGACTTTGATGCTTAAGCTTAGGTGGATAAACAATACCCTTGATCGTCTTAGCTATTCAAGAAAAAATAAAGTAACAAAAGTTTTAAATCTGCTAATTTTGTGGTTTAAGTCAAGTTGGGGTGGTCTGGTCCGGTAAAAGCTGAAAATAAGCGGGTCTTAATTGTGTAAACCACTGAGTAAAAAAATTGGCGGATCATATTTGTCCCGGTATAGATTAAGGCATGGGATAAGTGGACAACAATATCGGTGATCGCGGTTTTTGCGTTTTTTCTGAGCTTTAAAAATTAACCTATTTGTTTGTTAGACTTTAATTTTTCGATTCTGATCCAACTGCATCAAACTTTTTCAGGGACGAAAAAAGAATAAGTGTGGAGATATTTGATATAATGCTAAATATATATGTTTCTCTTGTTTATTTTATTTAATATTTTAATTGTTTTTTGTTCGTTTTTAGTCAATATTTGTATACTATTAACGTTTTTGTGTGTCGTAGGTTCCGGGATTTGATCGTGATTAAAAATGGCGAAAAACGAGCTAAAACGAGCCGAAACGGAGATCCAGAACGCGTCAGGAAGAACTAGAACAGAGAACCAGTCAGACCGGGCCGGTCTGACCTCCCCCTTGGAGAAGCAAGCCGCGCCGCGCGGAGGGGGAAGGCTAAAAGCCCTTAGCGCATCGCCTAGAGGCTGCTGATGGGTTTTTAATTCGTTTTTGTTTATTTTCGGGCCTTGTTTTCGCTATTTAAACACCTTTAACTTTAACCTGATGATGTGTTGTAAAACACATTTACTTTCCGTATCATTTTTATCATGTTTTAATTGCTTTTTAGTTTAATTATTAAGTTTTATGGTTTGTTTATGCTTAATATTACAAAGATGATTGTTTTCTTGTAGGTTATGAAGTTTGGTGGAAAAAAGAGTGAAAGTAGTTAAATTGAAGAGTGTAGGGGCTTAATTGTTCAACTTTCAAACTTATAAGTCAAGGCCCGACCCAAGCCCACATCTTAAAAGCCTTATATAATACTATATTAAGTTAATTAATAAAGTAACCAGCCATAATTCCACCAATAATCCCGAAATCACAAAACCCTAACCACCTAACTATAGTTCTGATCGGAACTATTGCAGCCGGCAAAAAGAAGAAGAAAAAAAGGAAGAAGGAGGCGGCTGTTGGTGTCTTTGGCGGCTGGAGAGGCCGGAGAACATCATAGAGGATCTTGTACAGCTGCTAGGATTCTTATACATCCATTAATTCAGCCATAAACCTTAAGTAAAACACTCATAAACTTTACTTATTTTTCAAGAACCCTAACTTTGTTGATTTGGTCTTTTACTTTAAAATGTTTTGCAATTGATTGATTGTTTGTCTTGTGATTGATATTGTTTGGATCTTGAATGAGTTTGATTATGTTTATGATGATGTTTGTGATGTTTTTCTTAAGTATATGTGGCTGTCCAAAATCAATGTTAAGCTAAACTTGTTTGTTTTACCTAGGATAGATGATTGTTGAATAGTTTTGACTTGTATAATGGATTGTTAATGTTCAAGACTTGAATTATTGATGTAAAGTTTAACTAAACCATAAATTAGATTGTGTGTGATGGCTGTGTTTTATTTATTATTACTTATAATCCTCTTGCATTAGTTAATTGAATTGGTTTTGATTAATTGATTGCTTGTTAGACTCTTGACTTGGTGTTTCGGGTTTATTTGCGGGGTGTACAACCGTAGGGATAAGTGGGTAATATAATCATCTAAAATCAGTTAAAATTCACCTTCTTTGAGACCGAGAGGTGATAAGAAGTAATATTGTCTCGTTGCTTTTACTTGTTAGAATTAAGATCACGCGAGAGCGGGTTTTTGTCTTGTCAAGTTTGAGTGTTTATGTGCAATTAGTTGGTTTAATTTGGGTTAAGTTAAATTGTTCCTCTATCCTTGGTGACGTAGTATTCATTTCCATTAGGCTAGTGTGTCGGTGAGACCGAGAGGAGAGTCGTCATTTGAACACGTTAATAATTGTTTTTCCGGTTTATTCTTTAAAATCAACTAAAATAAGTTAGAGTTTGTTAGAGAGACTGAGAGGTAATTTGACTTTCTTAAACAAGTTTTAGTTGTGTCATCTTTTATAACCGGTGTCGTGAATATTTTCAATCCATTGTCTTGTTATTTTTATCAACATGATTCATTCCTAGGTAGACGTCTTTATTCATTGAATTTAAATCAAAGTTTTCAAAGTTTTGTCAAAAGTTTTCATTCAGTTAAGTTAAGTAGTTAAATTAAATTATAAAATAAATTAATTAAATATCTTGGTGAGTCTTGGTTAGAGTTTAGTAATTATAAACGTTTTCACGTGTCTTCGAGGTCGATATCCGGACTTTCCTTATCTGTGCTATACGCGATCGGTACACTTGCCGTTTGTGTGAACTAGGATAGATTGTTTGGTTTTTAAAGCTTAGTTGCGACTTGTGTTTTATTTATATATATATTTTCGCACATCAAGTTTTTGGCGCCGTTGCCGGGGACACGGTTTGAGGCGTATTAGGAACGACTTGAGTTAAGACTTGCCTTGTTTACTACTTGTCTTTCTTATTTGTTTTGTTTGTTAGTTTAAAATAGTTTAGCTTATTATAATTTCTTTTATTTATTTTAATAGTTGTATGCGACGTACTCGATCTCTAGGACCACCAGAAGTTGAATGATTTCCCGAACCAGAGAGAGAGCTTCTTGAGAGACGTCGTACAAAACCC